>NC_046383.1:12463887-12763887 GCF_011125445.2 Fundulus heteroclitus
GTTGGCTGTACAGCGCGGCTATATGTAGTACAAAGGCTTTGACAGCCAGGATACAACATTTCTATCGTTAGGCTAATACAACATCTTGATTGTTTTCTTCTTAATCCTCAGCATCTGGAATTCATCAGCGTCTATTCTCACAGTCTCTAACAGGAATGCCAAGCATCTGGTACCCCCTTCAACCATCCTGACTGGCTCACAATCTACTGACCAATAGAAACAAGGGGCGGCGGCACTTTTCCTGAGAGCTTTTGTTCTCCCTAAAAGAGAAAAATTAAGACCAATATGAAAGTGCAATGTAGCTGTTTTCATGCATTCGTCTTCTCAGGAAGCACAAGTTTAGCCTCCGGGTCCAGACATGTGACAACGCCAATGAGAGCCCATCTGCTTCTATCCCGTTAAATTCAATTAGCCTCAGAAACAGCCTCACCGTAACCTTGTTTAAAAGCAGCCGCCTGACTACATGAGATCAAGGAATAAAGTTCTGAAAAGGAGAAAAAAAACAGCAAATGATTTATTGAGGCGAATCTCCCAAGAAGTTGAGACTAAACTCTGCCAAATGTGTCGTTTTCTGGATTTATTATTCATTTAACAGATGTCTCTCAATAGCCTTTTACCTTCTCTATATTTGAAAACAAAATGGAATGAGAACAGACACGCACAGTAAATGATAAATCATAAATCTAAAATCTACATGACCAAGCAAACAGAAACACTCCCTATTGGGTGGCTTTTAATTTAAATCCCAAATTCAACCAAAATAAGAGAAGCCATTTATGTGATTTGACTTCATTTTGATCTAGGGTGCTTTACATTTTTGCTGGGATAAGGCTAGTTATCAAATCTAGCATAAAATCGCCTAATATCTATATATTAGGCATATTATATGTATTTGTTGAAAAAAAGAAAGTCAGTGTATATATATATATATATATAGATAGTATATATATATATATATAGATAGATATATAGATATATATAATAGATATATATATATATATATATATATATATATATATATATATATATATATATATAAATAAATAAAAACAATAAATAAAAGGCAGACGCTCCTCAATCCAGCTGAATCAAACAAACAACGAAGGAAAAGTGTGATTACAACCATTCATCTCCTGACAATGCTGTGTAAATAATCACAGCAGAGCTTTAACTTTGTTTTACATAGGAGCAGCTGTTCCTTAAACAAATTCAATTTAAAGAGCGCGTCATGTGCGGCTAACACGCTGCGTCTGCGTGAGCCTAAACTGCTGAGTCATCGTCTTCCTTAAACCAGCAGCCAATGAATGCCTCGGCTCAGAGAGGAGTGCTGAGCTGCAGCTTTGAGCAGCTAATGTTGGATTCCAGTCCATCACATGAGCTCCCTGGTGAGACAACCCCCAAGACCAGTGGTTGTCCGCTGCCTCGAGGCAGAGCAGCTGGACTCATGTCACATGGTAAAGATAAAAAACCACTTACTCAAACATCCGAGGAAATGCATGTTTGAAGCGGTTACTTCCCCCTACTTAGCAAATACAATAACTTAACTGTTAATTAAAAATAATGAGCAGGGCTGCACGATATGCCATGACCGTATGACTTGCAATTAATAACCTAATAATTAAGAAGGGTTAATGCCTTTCTGCTTTGCGTTCACAGTAAAAAGACCTCACAGAGTATTCTGTCCAGCGAGCGGAAACACATTTAATTCACCGTTTTCGTCTCCACAGCAACGTTTTATTAAAAACTGTCTTATGGCTGGTGTCTGCCGTTTTAGCATCAAAACAACTTAATTGCTGCTTCCTAATACCTTGACACCCTTCCCACATGTTTGACTTTTAAAGCTTTTCATGCTGCATTAAACAACAATGGGAGCAAATACGTTAGAGGCATAGAGAGCATGAAAGCATAGGAATCTATTCTTCGGTATATTTCCCCTCCAATGATCCCAGGATTAACCCGTTCCTGGACAAAGCTTGGATCTCTGACGTGGTGCATAAACAAACGTTGAGCTTTTACGATGAAAGCAGTAAATACGATAAAACTGTCTCTCACCTCCTGTGCCTGACTGAGCCGCTTTTGCTCCAGCCAAGGTGAGCAGTCCTCCGGGTTTCAGATGGCGAGCGGCGATGTGGCTGGAGATGGTGGACGTCCACACGCTTTGTTTCCACATCAAATCAGAGTTCTTAAAAAAATCTGTTACAGACAGCATTAGATGATTATCTGTGAAATCATATGCGGGATCTCTGCATTTGGGGCCACCAGATGTCGCAGTGAAGCTCTATGTTCGTGGGGCAGGATCGTTCTTTATAGATTAATATTGTAAAAAAAAAAAGACCAATTCGCTTACCAATACAATTCTGTTATAAACATTTGTGTCTATATATCTAAGTCTGACAGAAAACTGACAAGCTCAGAGGTTAAATCATCTTGAGGTGCCTTGATGTTGGGGCCGGCCCACCAACATTTGTTTAAATAATGAACATCTGAAATCGCAGTGAGCATGACCAACACGCTCTCAGTAGACAGCTGTGGGGCATAAATCCTGTGGCACCAAGCTCAGATCGTCCAATCAAAACACTGGAAATTCGAACATTATGTTTACATTCTGCCGGATGGTGTGGGAAAATCTAGTGTTGGTCATCCTTGCTAGCTCATTGAGAGATTGATGTGAATATTTTCTGTTCAATAAATTAACATTGTTAGTGAGCTTTTATTTGTAATTTTATGTATAAAAATTAAATTACATTTAGCTTATATGAAATGGCATTTCTAGCATGTTTCATTTAAAATGTCATCAAAGTCAGGTTGTATGCATCACAAAATAACGTATCATGCCAGAGACGCCACTGCTAATCATGGACCTACGCCCGCTAATAAAGCTTGTTTGATTGATTGCACTAAAAGCAGACCGTTTAGTTTTAGTCACAAATTTAATTTCACAAACTTCAATCTTTAAGGAGAATTTATTCATCTAAAAGTGTTGAGACAGTCTAAATCTGAAGTTTACAGAATGGACAACATATGCAGTGTTTAACCTGTCTGAGTCTTTCATTCAATAGTAGTGTTGGTCATCTCATCTCACTTTCCAGGGACTTATTTTCAACCCAAAATTGCTGATTTCCTTTATGTCGTACCTGAATTCTAGCGCTGGCAGTAAATGATGTCAAGTAAGAAGCTGAACAAAGCCTGAAGAACAGAGCGTCATTTTCTTCAGATCTACCATTTTTAAGCTAAACTAATTTTTTTAATATTACTCAAGACTTTAAATGCAGCCATTTCAACTGAAGAAAGGTTGGCTGATGATTAATGTCAAAACAAATAAAAGCTTTGAACTCTGACCTTTGGAACCGCAGTTCCCTCCAGCCCATCCGCCTGCAACACACAGGATGGCATCCACTTTGTTTTCCCCCAGCAGCTGGGCCACATCCGCCGTCACCTGCAAATAAAAGACGCTTTTCATGAATCCGCAGGGCTCGGGCGGCAGCTGAATGCCATTTAAATGTCACCAACGATTCTGTTCCGTCTCCAGATGGAAACCCATCACTTCAGCACAACAATCAAAGCGAAGAATATTCAGGAACAGAGCTCGCAGCGAACAGCATGATAACGCTTCACTGAAGTGGTTCAGCATTTCCGAACGCTGCAGCCAGGTTACTTACAAATTAAAAACGAATGCAGCTATTAAGGGACGGCATTTAATGCATTGCTCACCATTATCCTGAAAAAAATTCTTATAAGAACTTGAATTTATCGGACAGTAAATTCCAATTAATGATGTTTAACGATAAAAAACAGCCAAAACTGGCTATACATTTAGATTATCAATAAATCCCAAAATATGATTAAATGTAGTTGCTGTGGAGTGGAGTGATTAATAAAAAAACAAAATCCATAAAATCCACCCAGGGACCGCATGTGGCCCCCGGGCAGCTGTCTGACATAGGGGAATGTTGTATTTCTGTGTGAAGCCCTGAGGCTGACAGGCAACCTGCCTCCACAGTTGTGTTTTGTTAAATCACTGGATTCCTTATATATAAAAAAAAAAAAAAACAAGAAACAGTCACATCTACAATAGAAACCGGAGGTTTACATACACTATATAAAATAATCAACCTTTTACCCCTAAATGTCTGATATTAAATCATTTTAAAACTTTCCTTTATTAGATGTTAAAATTACCAAAATTCTTTATCTTTGCTAATGTATTAATAATGAGCAGAATAAGTTTTTACCCTCATTAAGAAGTTTAAATACATTTCCTTAGCATTTCGTAGAATTGCCCTTAAACTGTAGGACTTCTCAGAACAGTTTGCTGGACATGTGGCCCATTCGTCCAGGTGAAATGGTGTAACAGAGTCAGGTTTGTAAGCTTCCCTTCTTACTTTCTACTCACCTTCTATTAAACCGAGTTTCGGGCTTTGTGAGGGCCAGCCAAAATTCATTTTGCTTATCTGTTTAGGATATATATATATTTTTTTGCAATCTGAATACCATGTATAAACCTAAAGGCTCCCACATACTCAGGCATACTGTACGCATACTGTGAGCTTGGACTATCCACAGACGTTTTACCCTTCATAGTTGAGTTGCCTACATCCTACAATTCCCAGACTTCCTGCCAGTGGGACGAAGCAGCGGAACGGAGGGTAAAATGTGTGATTAGCTAGCTGAGCACCTAGAGCCGTTTCTTTTCCAGCAGGCTCCCACCTGTCAGTGAGAACAGAGAGGGACGGTGATGCTGCATCCTGGAGACCGCCTGCTTGGAGCAGCTCAGGGTATCAAGCTCAGTGTCACATATGAAACAGTTTGATGTAAAGACTTCTTGCCTCCGAGGAGTTTATAGTGTGACTCGTACCTGTATGCACAGAATCCGCTCAGAATCCACTTTGAGTACTCCTCAAGTACGCGGACCTCTGCGGAGTGAAGTATGCCCGAGTATGTGGGGGCCTTTACATGAATGCACTTCTATTTTCAACATTACAGTCAGGCAGTCTTGTAGACAGCTCAGGGGTCCGATCAAGTAGTGACACAGTGTACTGTAAAGCTCCGAATATTCATTTAACAGATTTTTGAGCACATTGTACCAAGTAAAATCAGTCAGTAAGCACAACTTTAATCATATATAAAGGCGCACCATCAGGATTTTAAGTGTGCCTTATAGTCCAAAAAAATATGGTAGTCTAATCACTGCCATTAACTGTGTAATTTCACTTTAATGTAGGATTTTTTTTTTTTATTAAATCCCTGAACTGGTGCTTGTGTATTGCTGCAAAGTTAATACAGACAATTATGTCGATTCATTATTTTAAGATAGAAAACTTAAACAACTGGCATCACAACCTGAATTTACCAACATTTTATTATAACTTCCACGTAGGTAACTGGATGTGAATCTGCCTGTAGCACTGCATTGATCCATTTATACATTCATGCATAAAAATGTGTGTCTTGTTCATCGATAAACTGATTTGAATTCAACTTTAATGATTAATGAGATAAACCATGAAGCAGTTTTGTTTCAAGGCAGAATATTCTCTGTTGCTGCTGTTAATGGTAAAAAGTTACATTTTTAACTGTAACGTCCTGATATTTGAGTATGTGAAACAATTACAAGTCAACTAACGGATTTATAACAAAACCAACAGAAAATAAATGTAATGATCAAAAATATGAATGTATTGTGGATATCAATTATAAATCAGGAGCAAGGAATGTCTTAAAGACATGCTTAAACTTTTTTTTTTTTTTACTGATTATGAACTAAATCTATATTACTCATTTACAAACAACTAAATAATTCACGTAGAAAAATAGCTTTTTAGAATGAGACTTGAATGCTACAGTATGCCACATGTTTTAAAAGCAATGTGAAACTAGTTTATTACAACAACATGGACAAACTCTACATGTGGCCTTGTGTAAATAGATGAATATTACACTTTAGGCTAGGGTGAGGGTCAGCAACCTGTGGCTCCAGGGCCAAAAGCCGCCTTTTTGGACCTTCCACAATGGCTCTTAATCACTTAAAATGGTAATAAAAAAAAAGTTTTAAAATATAGATCTAATAGGATTTATCCTTATATTCTACTCTTGGTGTTTTTTTTAGAGCTAACTTTAGATTAGACAGTTTAGTTTTCTTTCCGTGTATTTTTATTTCTTCTAATTACTTGCCACTGTCACACCTGAATTTCCCCATTGGGGAACATTAAATTAATTGTTATCTTACTAATTGTATTGAATTTCCACAATGCAATGACACTACAAGTACCGGTAATATTTTATGTAGATCTATTTTTCTTGCTATGATGTTGGAAAGTTTGTACTTTTGGTTTTTTTTTTTCACAAAAAACATTCCATTTTAGAAAATATGGTTTTATTTCATTTTTTTTATCAAAAATATAAATAAAACTGTGTTTCTTTATAGTGCACATAAGAATGTTAAGTTGTATTCTTTTGTACGTCATGTGACAGCTGTGTCTCTAGTTTTATTTATCTGGACTGGGGGCATAAATGACTTTCTGGGATAAAGGCTGCAGACCCCTAAAAAAAGAAAAAAGAAAAAAGAAAAGAGAAACACACTTTCAGCCACACCTGAAACTCACCTGTCCTGCCTGCTCGGTGAAAGATTCAGTCAACTTCACAATCACGTTGTCATTCGCCTCTTCATTAGCAGCAATGTCCACGCTGGCCACCCACTGCTCCACAAACACGGTCAAAAATCAGGACATTTATAATAATAATAATAATTTTAAAAACAGAAAACGTGCACAGTTAGCTTTGGACTTAGCGGAGTGTTAGCGTGTAGCTAGCGTTAGCTCACCCAGCCTTTAGATTTAAAATGCTGGACACACGTTGAGCCCAGAGCGCCTTTGCCTCCGTACACGATGACCCGGTTGGCAGCCATGTCTGCTCCCTGTTCAGCTCGGCAATGAGAGGCTGAGCGGCGGAGCTGCAGCTCAGGAACACGGCGGGCAGCAGCAGCACCAGCAGGAGGAGGAGTATGGAGAGAGGAGGAGGAAGAGGAGGAGGTGTCTGTGGAGCAACAAGTTAGGGAGGTGCGTTCAAGGACTTCCGGAAAAACAAACATCTCCGGTTCTGGTAAATTGTTCTAACGCTTAAGCACAGCTTGGTTCAACCAGCTCCTGCTCCATGTTTAGGATGGCGCTTCTTATGTTATTAATTGTTATTTTATCACTCCTATTAATGTGTTGATCACAAAAAAAAAAAGATGTAACTGTCTGAACATCAGCAAATACGATAGAATCGAACAGATACTTGTTTCAATAGGGAATTTTCTCTCAGTGAACGCGTGACACTGGCTAGTTTAACTAACTAATAAGAAAACATGCATATATATATATATATATATATATATATATATATATATATATATATATATATATATATATATATATATGACTGTTTGCAAATGTAATTTCTCCAGCCTCTCTATTCATGCGACTGCATAGTATATTTTTAAAGCATTCTGCAAACGGTCTGCCTGTCTTTTATGACTTGAGCATCAATTAACTTGAACACTTCTGCTAATGACTAATTGCAACCTCAAGCTCTCAGTGAGTGTTTTGTCTGATACATTTAACTGCGTAGTAATTTACATCTGTATAATGACTGCTAACTTTCTTTTTTGACCTGAACATTTAAATCTTATCAAAAGGCTCAGGATTGCACACTTTTAGCTTCTCAGGAAGTGTTGTCAGTGCAGCCAACTACTTGAACATGGTGTGTTGTTTATGTTTGTGTGTTATGAAATCTGAGCCAGTGTCTGTTACCAAAATTTCATTGTGGGTGACATAATGATAAAAACAGATTATTTATTCTTGATTTATTTTAAGTAAAACAAACAAACAAACAACCAAAAAAAACAATCTTAACCAGACAATTCAGGTCAGATTCAACAACACTCTCTGCACCTCCTGTGCAAACTACTTAATTACTATACCTACATGCATGTGTGGGGCCCAAGTGGAGAGTAGCAGAGGTTAATATTTGGGGCCCACTTGTGAACCCCAAATGGGGCCCAACTAATTTTGCCCTCAGTTTCCATGGTGGCCCTAAGTGTGTTTCCCCTGATGGGTTTATGATTGGCCTCAGATGAGCCCCAAATCAGCCCAAGCCAACAAACCTGTGTGGTAAACAGATGTGTAGAATTGAGTCTGATATTTGGGGCCCGCTTGGATTACCCACCTAGGACCCAGCAGTTTTGTCCTCAGTTTCCATGGTGGCCCCTAATTTGTTTGCCCAGATGGGTTTGTGATGGGCCTTGGGTGGGCCCCAAACCAGGAACCAGGGTAACCCACTTTCTGAAGGTGTTGATTAAAGCAATCAATAGTATACAACTCAGGCTAATGACGTTCCTGTTAAAGATAAAGTTACATATCTAGGAGTGGTTCAGTGACGTGCAGTCAGGGGAGACAAGTGAAGCCAGGCCTCACTTGTCATCATGGAAAGAAAGAAAACATATAATAAAGATAACATAATATATATTGTGATTCACTCAGTCATTTGTATTAAAAGTTATTTTTTAATCTAATTTCCTGATTTTTTATCATATTCTCTTTAAAATCGAAGACATTTCGCTATTTTTCATGTAAATCCTTGGTGGTGAGGCCGCAGCGAGCTTGGCCTCCCCTGGGATTGCGCAATCCCATGTTAACTGCGCTGACTTCCATTCCGTGAATGCATCTTCCTGTCTCTAGATCATAAATTAAATTGTTCAAACAGTTATGAACTGATTTTCCACAATTTAATATATGTGGATTACGAATTGTGTTTTGGTCATTAAACTGTGTGCAGGTAATATGTTTTCGTGCTGCTGGGCGATCATAAGAACGGGTTGTAGGTGAGGCCGGCAGTTCCTTGGCCTCTAGGCAGGGGGCGCTCAAGGAGCACCGCTCGTGATCCCCAGTAGAGTCAATATGGATGTATTATTAGCGAGTTTTGCTAAACAAGTAAAGCACTAAAGAGACTCTAAACATACAGTCGGAATAAGAGTGATCAAGGAAGGCTTTCCTCCCTGGCAGTGAGCTCCATTGAGACTGAGAGACTTTTAAAACGGAAGAAGATAAAGAAAACTTTTACCGGAAAGTGACCGATATTTTTCTTCAGAAAGAGCGCAGCTGGACTTCATTTTTAAGTAGAGGTAAGACGTTTTGTTTTTGTAATGAAATGTGCATTGTGTGGGTTATGGTTTTTGAATGTGTCACAATGCAGAAATCCATTATAACTGTTACCAGTCAAATGACAAATAATTTAGTTTTATTAATATTTTTAACAAATAATCAATATTTTTTCCATGTCTCTTGGTTAATTGGTTTGGCTCAATCAGTCTCCTTCAGCACTTTGCAATGAAACTACTCTGTAGAGTGTATGTATTTGTAAATCTGATCACCAGCTACGAACCCTACCACACGTCACTGGAGTGGTTATTGACAAAAAACAATTTACATTACAATACTAACTTTGATCCCATTATACAACAAATAACTAAATTTAACATGTGGCTGATGAGTGACCTGTCATTATATGGAAGGATTTTACTATCAAAAACCGAAGGAATCTCAAGAGCTGTATACACTTCATTATCGTTAGAAATGCCAAAGCAGGTGTGCAATAAGTTGGATAAATTTATAAGTAAACATGAATATCATTACTTAAAGACATTCTCTGTAATAACAAACAGAAGGATCTGTTGATATTTGAGATGGTTTAGCCTACTTCATCTTGTCAGACAGGTTCTCTATTGGTGATTTATTGAATCTGTAAATCAGGCAGTTATCAGGCATGATTAGAGTTCAGTTTTCCAAATGATGTGGCTAAACTCATTGAATTCATTATTTAACAAGTGATGCCATTAATGTTCACATAAGACCTACATTATTGTGCAATAAAAAAACTAAATGTTGAGCTGTTTGCATGCCTTCAGATCACTTGGTTTTCATACAGTGAGCACTAGGTGCTGCTGTAAGGCTGCTTTTGATGATGCACCAGTGGACTTCATCTGCATGGCCATTATTTTGCTGCTGTACTATCTGTGCTGTGCCAAAGAAGTGTGGCATCAACACATCCGTGATGCTCATGAATAATGCAAGTGCACTGGCCTTGGCTTCCTTGTCAAGTAGTTAAGCCACTGATCTGTCACTCTCAATTGGATATGACACACATTTATGCAGAAGGAATAAATAGGTACTTTACCTGTTCTGACACACATCTAATAAAAGAAGGCGTGAGAAAAACAAATACACGCTCGCTCCAGAGTTGTAAACAAAAGTATTATCTCATTTCTCCCTTCCTGTCATCTGATCGTCCAAAGAAATGCATGGAAGCACACTTGACTGCACATGGGCACCTGTGTGCTTTAAAGTGTGAGATGAAGAGGAGCTGCTTGGGCCACTGGAGTCGGTGATGCTGACAGAAATTGCCTGTCCTCGAGAGCAGATTGGCGTTCCGAGGAACACATGATAATCATGCTCCACTGTCTGGTTTCGTCCTGGAAGAGACAACCTGCAGGTTGCTGACACTCGGCGCACGAGAAATGAGAAGCGATCAAAGTAATCAGAAGCAGGTTTATCTGACAGGGGGGATGGTGTATTTTAGTTTGATGGTGGTTGCCCAGATGAGTTGATGAGGTTTCTGGTTTCGGCACAGGACCAACAAGGGAGATAACATCTGGGGCACTTCAACCTGGTTACCATAGCTACCCTTTCTCCAACTACTTTTTTTTTTTTGTAACTACTTGAGGTTCTCATTGGCAGAGGAATATCCTGAAACTCATATTTTATCTGTTCACCCTGTCAGGTTGGAGTTTTAGAATTTAACGACACATATGTCATATTTTTAGGAATATAGTGAGGTTTTTCTTATCGCATTTATCCGGTGGCTGTCACATTACCATGTCCCAAGGCTGAACATAATCAGAAAAACAATTGGTGTTAGTTAAGCCCATATTCTCTCTTAGCCAGACCATACTTTGGTCAAATGTATTATTATTATTATTATTATTATTATTATTACAATTTAATTAAAATTTTTTAAGAGGAACCCTTTTTTTGACTTTTGCTCACTGGGCCTGACTTGGCAGTTGTCAGAAACCTTCATGGAGCACAAATAAATAAACCAATGTCGTTTTATGGAAAGATATTTTTCCCCCTAAGAATATAAAGTAGCATTTGAAGAAGCCCTTATCCATTTTCTTTAGGCTTTATTAGATATTCTTCTCAGTCGAATAGAAAACTATCATAAGAAGAGTAGGCAAAAAAAACAACCCAATCAACGGCATTATGTATTTACAGTGTCACACAAAAGCTAAACTGAACGGTTTTATGAGTTCTCTCTTTGAATTGAAAACAATAGCTCACCCAGTGTGCAGCACTGATGGGGCTCTCATGTATCGAAAAAGCAGCTGCCAGATGGAAGAACTTTGGGGATCCTCTCAGAGAAAACCACATATAATAACAAGTTTAAAGTCCTCAAATAAGACTGTGCTACACATGATGCATATCTTTCAGCCCACCAGCCTGTCATTGCAGCCAGTTGGGAGAAAGAGCATTACTTTACGGGGGTAAAGGGAATATTCTGTACCGTTGATGCATGATTGCTCTGTGTTATGTGTATTTTACTTGCCTTCGCACTTTTAAATTAATATTGAAGCATCAAGTGCAGAAATATTGGTAGGGTTGACTCTTGGTTTAATTTAGCCCTAAGAAGAATTTGATTTCAGAGCCTACTAGAGGATGAGAAAAAAATCCCATTGCCTCTTCACACGCGTCTCTATTTTATAGATTGCATGCATTGTTTTATAGACGTATTTTGGATTTGACCAGGCAACAATGAACAAGCAATTCCCTAAGTTGACCACTTATTAAATAAATAGCTCTTGGCATACAGAGTAAATAAATTACAGCCATATTGCAGGGTACTTCTCGATTTTTACTTGCAGTCACTTCTGATGTAAAGCATTCCAATACCAAGAGGTTGGAGTTGTGAAGGAGGGGACACACTTAGCCTTACAAAGTCTATATATGAGGGAATAGTCAATTGCTCACAGTTATAGTATGCTTGAAATGTGAATCCAAACAACTGGAATAATTAATCAATGTAGCGGAACGTTTTGAGTCATCTTGCATAACCATCTATGATAATTGTGGTTTGTAGGTATTATATTCTCTGACATTTTAAAACTGTAAAGCAGCACCTTGTAAGTTTTGACCCAAGTATTAGCTTAATTTGAGATATACTAAATTATGTTTTTAAGCTAATATACAGCACTTGGAGCATATCAATGTTCCATGCAGGCTGTCCTTCTCAAAAACTTGCCTATGTAACTTGAGAGGGTCGGATCCATTGCTGAATGGATCAATGGGACATGACCCATTATTGTAGCAGCAAAACAAAACAGATACGACACTTAAGGCTGGTCCACACGGCAGGATTTTTAGCCCAATTTTTGCCCCGAACTTCCCCTTCTGAGAGGTGCAGAATATCGGCTTTATGTCTTGATAAACTTGGCTAAAAAACCCTGCCTGTGTCATTTGCACAGTGGCCGAGAGGTGCAAACACGCTGCAAATACATAAATGTGCTGCAAACACAAAAAGTACTCCAAATACAAAAAGAAACTAACACACAAACGTGGCCACTGTACATTTGCATGTTGGCCAAAACTTAAATTTTCCTTTTCTTATCACACAAAAACACAACATGTTCAGAGATAATTACAGTGAGAGAACTGAGGGCCCTCTCTGGGGCCCCCAGCTGGCCTGGAGACACCTAGCAGCTGCTTAGTTTACTTCTGCTTGGGGTCGGTTCTGCATAATTGGTGCATTTGTTGTAGTCATTGTATGAGACGGATGTACTGCACTATGACACCTTAACAATAAAAGGTTCTGCATTGCTGGATATACACAGGTACTTAGAATGTACTGCCTTATATTCCTCTCAGCTTGAGAATATCCTCTTCTAAATGTTCTCTCACAGAGGTGAGGAGCAAGTCCCCCCCCCCCCCCCCCCCCCCAACTATGGCTAAATGTATGGTCTTATCTCCTCTACCTCTAACTGCCTCGCTGGAGGTTGTTTCCACAAAATTTACAGCACTAATATAACGGTGTCACTTACTCCCTGATACCAGGCAGAATAAGTTATGAGCAAATATTTCTGCCTCTTTTTTACATCAGCTGCCTATAGCAGAGTTATATATCAGTCTTCATAATATTTACTCTTTTCTGAAACACGTCACATTTTGGGTAACATCAGAAGATCAGGTTTGAAAAAGCTTTGAGTCATATCCACACACACAACTCGGTCAGTCGCCTAAGTCACAGCTCTCTCAAGTTGTATGTTAATGTCAATATTTTAAAATACCGTAGTTTTAAAATAAGTGTGAATCTACTATGAGAAAAAATTAAAGCAAAGAAAAAAAAACTAAGAACTTAGAACTAAGTCAAAGAGGAATAGTCTTGGTGCAAATAAGTATAGGTTCTATTTAAAGAAAATGCTTTACATCATTTATTGTCCTTGGTTGTGTGTTATGACATCCAGTTGATGCACTTTTAATGTGCTTCACATTCAGCTAGCAGGTAGCATTATGAATCAACACAAATTATTTCATGTTAAGCTTCAGATCTGCCTGCAGATGATGATGTAAAGTTTTATCTCGTCTAAAATTGTCAAGTCAAAAGTGGTCATTTTTCAAAGCTATACAGAAAATAATTTTGTGAGTTTTTTTGTTAATGTGATCCAAACAGGTAAGTTAAAGTAAGCATGTAATATAATAATTAAAATAATGAATTAGTCAGCAGTTTGTAGGAATCGTATAGTCGAATAGTTGTAGATCAAATCAAAAATTTGGTTTAGCATGTTTGCCTTGTTCAAAGAAAAGCCTTAATTGTTTTTTTTTTTTTTTTTTTTTTTAAAAAGGTCAACTGTTGTCTACTCATTTGTTTGGCCTGGAAATTTATTTTTTATACACTGTCAACAACAAAAACAGGATTTAGGCTGCACTCTTTGGAAACATTTCCTGCATTTTAGCAAAGTCCAATTAATTGAATAAAAACATTTGGGTACACTTTAATCTGCTTTCATGTTGGAGTTCAGTCAACAAGAACATAAATACACTATGTTGTCAAAGGTATTTGCTCACACATTCAGATTATTGGAATCAGGTGTTCCAATCATTTCCATGGCTACATGTGTATAAAATCAAGCATGCAGGCTGTTTTTACAAACATTTGTGAAAGAATGGGTCGCTCTCAGGAGCTCAGGGAATTTCACGTTGAACTGTGATAAGATGCCATCTGTGCAACAAATCCAGTCCTGAAATTTCCTCACTCCTAAATATTCCACAGTCAACTGTCAGGTGTATCATAAGAAAATGGAAGTGTTTGGGAACGACAGCAACTCTGCCACAAAGTGAAATGCATAGAGCTTAGAGGGCGCCAACTTTCTGCAGAGTCAATCCCTACACACCTCCGAACTTCATGTGGCCATCAGATTATTTCAAGAAAAGTGCAAGTGCTACGAGCGTTAGTACAGTATCAAGAGGGAACATCAATGCCGATTTAAGGATGTTTTGTATAACTTGAGATCAACCCATCAAGCTAATGACCACATGGCCCAGGTGTGCCCAGACACGCGTTATTTCTGGTCAATTGTCCGTTAACAGCACCCTCTAGCTTCTTAACTTACCAATTTGAGAGAAATAATTACATTAATAAAAATCAAGTGTCCTAAAGGTTATTAATTTTCATTTAGCAAATCATTCTTTAAAATATTATTTCCTCAATTAAGGTAACCGTGCTAAAAGTAGTCAACAGGCTAAAACGAAAGTCGACAGAGCAGCTAGTAGCCCAATACAGCAAGCATTCAAGCAAACTAAGAAATTCTCTAAAGACAACCCAAAAACTTAGTCAATAACATGCAAAATAATGGAAATGATTGCTATCAACTACCAGCCGTTTTCCATTGTAGAGGATGGAGAATTTCAGCAGTTGATAGAACACATTAAACCCTGATGCAATCTTCCAAGTTGCTACTTTTCTGATGTTTCCCTCTCAGCTTTGCACAAAGTGGTGGTCGCGCATGTCCACAAGTTGCTGAACAATGTGATGGACATTAACTTCACTACGGATATATGGAGTTCAGATGTCAGTCAAATGAGTATGTTGAGCCTTACAGCACAGTGGATTGATGAAAACCTTGAAATGAGGAGGGCCGTTTTGCATGCCCAAGAGTTTGCAGGATCTAATACGGGGGCTGCTATTACTAGTGCTTTTAACTCCATGTTTTCTTAGTGGAAAACTAAAAAGGACAATGTGCACGTTGTGTTAAAGGTGATGGTCGAGTGTGGCGTGGCTCATACACTGCAGCTAGCAGTGCATGATAAGAGTGTTAAGCTAGCGAAGGATCTCTGACTGTATTGCTCTTGGAAGGAAAATAGTGTGACATCTTTGCCACCTCTCTGTTGAAAGATATGCAAAAAGAGTTAGGCCTGACAACCAAGATGCTACAACAAGATCAGATGGAGCTGTACATTGTATATGATGAAAACTCTACTGGATCAGAAGCATGCACACTCCATTCAAACATGGAGCAGATTATGAGCTACCTGCCTGTTGAAGCGCACAACAGTGGGGCCCCATTGGAAACATGACAGTGCTTCTCACTCTATTTGAACAATTAACAAGAGAGATAAGGTCACAATTTCCTACTGCCGCGGACGTGATTCCATCTGTTGTGGCACTGAAACTTTTGTTGAGCAACGTAGCTGACACAGACAGTGGGGTGCGCACAGCAAAGGTCACTCTAATGGAAGCTGTATATGAGTGATTTGAAAGCGGGCTTTTTTTTTCCTGAACCGCTTTACTACTTGCCAATGGTCCTTGATCCAAGGTACAAGGACCGTTATTTTGACCCAGTCACCGAACAGACGACAATCCATGTGTTTCAGAAAAACATCAATAAAATGACAGAGTTACGGAGAAGCCAGTCACAGAAGAGCCACAAGAAAAGAGGAAAGGAGCAAACAAAAAAGTTGCTGCTTGACATGCATGATGAAAACGTGGAGGAGAACTCGATAATGGAACAGTAGGCAGCCGTGAAAAGCCACATAAGTGTACAGGTATGTTGTTATAATCGGAATTTTATTAAAACAATCAGGGCTGTTCAAATCTGTTTTAATACACTTTTAATTGTTTATTGTTGATAAAAAATAGATCTTTATGAAGTCCATTGTTTAGTCATGCATCAATTGTGGGTGGGCCTTTAGCATTGTCATCTGCTCAGAGCAAAGTTTAACAAAGCTCTTAAGGTGGAGAGAATAATTTTACAAAGTCTAGATTGTTCTTAATTTGTCACACATAGTGATGCACTGTGTGATGGAGTGAGTCCCCATCCCCTGAAATAAAAACCCTCTGCAGAACTGGAAAAGCAACATGGCTCGCTTTCTTGCCCAAGCCAAAGCAGCGCGCAAGTACTTTTCAGCTCCATGTACTAGTGTGGACAGTGAGCGGCTCTTTACTGCTGCATCACATATTGTTGATGAAAAGAGAAACAGGATTCAGTGTGAGAAAGAAAAAAAAAAATAAGATTAGAATACCTTTAATGTCCCTCAATGGGGAAATTCGGGTGTGATTGTGGCAAACACACAATTATTAGTGATTAGAGAAGAAAAATGTATACAAGGAAAGAAAATTAAACTGTCTAAAGTTAGCTCTAAATAAAACACCAAGAGTAGAATATAAGGGTAAATAAATAAATAGACCAAAGGAAAAACAAAGTTATTCGATAGAACAATAACTCCAGCATATAGACCTAACACACGATATCAAAGTATGTAATATTTCCATATGCACAATTACCATAACATACAAAGCTTATACAATATGCACAATAAATCATAGTGCAGCAGCATCCTAGCTAAGGCGTGTGCAAGTTACCTTTGCATTTGGGTACAGTGTAAACAATTAATGGCTGAGGCAGAGCCTGTGTAATGGTTTGCATGATATAGAGAGTTATCTCAGCATCTTAGAACAGTGTCAACAGTTAATGGTTGACTCAGAACCTGTGCAACAATTTGTATGATTTAAAGAGATCTTACATTTGTTGGAAGCAGTCTGACTGCAGCCGGGAGGAATGATTGACGGAAGCGCTCCTTAGAGCATCTGGGATGCAGCTGTATGTCACTTAAAGAGCTCCAGCTCTGCAACAGCTCCATGCATGGGGTGGGAGACATTGTCCTTCAGTGATGTGATTTTCCTTAGAGCCCTTCTGTCTCCCACCACCTGCACTGGGTCCAGAGAGCATCCCAGGACAGAGCTGGCTATCCTAATGAGCTTATCCAGCCATTTCCTATTGGCTACAAATCAGCTGCTGCTCCAACACACCATAGAAGATGGCTGATGCCACCACAGAGTTAAAGAAGGTCTACAGGAATGCCCTTGCTCTCCAAAAGACCTCCTTAGCAGGTAGAGTCTTTACTGACCTTTCCTGAAAAGAGCATCAGTATCATGAGTTCAGTCCAGCTTATGGTTCAGGTGAACACCCAGGTAGGAGATAGTCCACTATCTCCACATCAGTTCCCTAGATATTCACTTGTGTCAGTGAGGTGGGTCTGTGCCAACGGAAGTCATCCATTGGCTCTTTAATTTTCCCTGCATTTAACATGAGGTGGTTCTACTGGAACCAGTCCACAAAGCTATGGATCCACATTTTGCTCTGTGTCTCACCTTCATCTGTGATGAGACCGACTGTTGTGGAGTCATCAGAGAACTTCTGCATGTGGCAGCCTGGTGAGATGATGGAGAAGTCTGCAGTGTAGAAGGTGAACAAAACCGGTGCCAGCACAGTTCCCTGTGGTGCTCCCGTGCTGCAGATCAGCTTGTCAGAGACACAGTCCTGTGTCCTCATTCTTGTCTATGTAAAAAAAAAAAATCTTAGACTATACTATGTATACTATATACTATACTTAGCTTAGACTGTAACCCACATTCACCCACAGGTGGGAACACTGTTTCAACATTTGGGACACTTATTTTTAGCACCAGGACTAGTTTTTCAGCATCACTCCTGGACAGAATATTTCTAATTTTGGCAATATCACGATAGTGAAAAACAGAGACCCTGGAAACCTGTTTAATATTGGATTTAAATGACATGTCTCCATCAAAAGTAACACCAAGTTTTTTATTTTTTATTTTATTACCAGAGGCCAAGCTGCCCTCCAGATTAAGTAATTAAGAAGTTTATTTTTTGTATAGACATGCTTCTGTAATAATAGATTTGTAAGCTGTGTAAAGCTGTTTGTGTTTATATTTAGGGTACTTGTATATGTAAAACATGATTTTGTAAACTCTTTAAAGCATTATATGCATAACATTGGGTGTTTGTAAATGTGTGCTCGCATGCACACACAGATATAAAGAAATTACAAGTACAAAACTACTCATACGAATACAAATCCTTAAATATGTGTGCATTGCTCACCTGTTAAACATGGACAAAATTGATGTTACACTCAGGTCACTTTACAAGTGCATGGAGGGTATTGAGAATGATTTTACACTTCTGGGAGCTTCACAGATCTGTGTGTTTAATGTTGATGGAAAGCTGGGTCATTTGAATTTCTTTCAGAGTCTTGTGGTATTTCCTTCTATACTATCGTCTTAGTGTCAAAGGCAGGAATGCGTCGGTTTATGCACATTTTGGGCAAAACCAATTGAATCGAGGATAGGCTACATTAAGGGTTCTTACATTCAGTGTCTACATGAATGTTAAAATCCCCCACTATAATAACCTTGTCAATGCTTTTAGACTAAATCAGATAAGAAATTTACTCCCCCTCCTCATATTGTAGTTCTGGGAATGTGGAATTTAAATAACTGGATGGACTTGACTCATTTATACTAACGTAGTCCTCTTGTAGCCAGGTTTCTGTGAAACAAAATCAATCAATCTGATTATCAGAAATCAATTCATTAACTAACAAAGTCTTGGAGAGACCTTATATTTAATAAACCACATTTAATTATTTGGTTTTTATTTGATTTTTATGATTTGTTCCTTTTAGATCCGTTTTTGATCTGTTCAGTTTTGGCCGTAGGAAAGACACCGTCTCAATGGGGTAATGGGTGGGTAACAGTACAGAAGCTGCAGAGAGGTGTGTTAAACTACAGCTCTCCTTCCTGGTCTGGACCCTGGGTTGTCAGCATTTAGGAGAACTAATAAATCCGGCCAGATTCCTAGAAAGAAGAGCTGCACCATCCAAAGTGGGATGGATGCCGTCTCTCCGGATCAGACCAGGTTTTCCCCAGAAAGTTCTCCAGTTATCAATGTAGCCCACGTCGTTTTCTGGACACCACCTAGACAACCAGCGGTTGAATGATGACATGCGGCTAAACACGTCATCACTGGTCAGATCAGGCAGGGGACCAGAGCAAATTACGGAGTCCGACATTATTTTAGCAAACTTACACACTGAAGCAACACTAACTTTAGTGACCTGAGATTGGCGTAACCGGGTGTCATTATCGCCAGCGTGAATAACAATCTTACTGTATTTACGCTTATCCTTAGCCAGCAGTTTCAGGTAGGAAAACATGTTTTTTATTTATTTGTGCCAACTTCCTCTATCATAACCACATCTCTCCTGTTTGTAACGAATCAAGCCATGTGAAAACTGGATAAAAATTTAGGGAGTTATGATTTATTTTAGATGGGCAAACAGCTTCCTCAGTACAAATAAATGCATTGGGGCACGTGAGAGACCCATCCAAGATGGCGGCCATGCTGTAACGTCAGCTCCAGTAGGCAGTGCCAGTCCATAGGGTGTCTACCAATATAATGTACATGATCCACACCACACAATGTAGCAACAGCACACAGGAAGTGATGCAATATGCAATAAGGCGGTTTAAGTAATACTTAAACCACTGATCTCAATGCATACTCACTATATAGAACAGAAGCCAATAAAAAGTGATACACAAACTTTTAAAATGGATCAGGACAAAATCCACTTCTTTTTGTCATGTTACAAACCTGGTAACCTGATAGGTTAGTGAACATGGCAAGATAATAGTAATTAACTTGTGATATAAAGCTGTGGTCTTTCCCTGATATCCCATTGGAATGGACTTTTAACGGTAGGCTTGGTATGATGCAAAATATTTGTTGTTGTGAAACTGAAAAGTTTTTAAAAACTCTATATACCTTGAAACATATACCTGGTCCATGTCTAGGTGAGACTCTGTACAGTATATTTTCTGAAGTCAGTTTTCCTTCCTGCTGTCTTTTCATCCCTTTGTCAGTTATCTGCTGTCATTTTGAAGAGTTGCTTTCAAATCTCTGTGCAACTAAGTATGTTTTATGGTCAGTAACTAAAGATGGTTCTGGCTTGCGGCCTGAAGCTCAATCAGAAAGCCATCCAGTCATTAAGTTTCCATCATCTGCCATTCTCCTCTCCTGCTGCTCCCATCTTTGATTAGCACCCATTACAAAGTCCCGCAGTTACCCGACAAATCTACTAGTGACAAAGCATTGCAATCAACAAATTCACACCATCTCAAAACTGCCCAAGTGCCTGTTAAGAGACTGTCACTGTGATACAGAGGTTTTAAATGGCAACAAAGTGGTGCTTGACACTGCTTTGGTTTGGATGAAAAAGCGGCAGAGGATTTCTGTCTGGAAAACATCAAACTCCATGAGAGAGGGAGAGAAAGCAAGAGCCCTTGGGAAAAAGATTCAACTATTTCCTCTGTCAAGATTCAGGGAGTCAGTCCAAACACTTTGGCTGGATGGTGATGATAGCAGACAGTCAGAGACCCCAACAACAAACACATTTTTGAGTCACAAAGAGGAGAATTCTTCAGTGTTTCATCCAGAGCAAGAGCAGATAGAGGGGTAGCTTATTGTAACAAGAAGCGTTAATCTTGGAATTAAAATTCAGTGACACAACAACTGCTGTTTTAAACCAGCAGTAGAGGATGTAAGTCTTTAAATGTTGTCTTTATGTCTCGTACTAATGGTATAAAGAGATATGTTTTTGCAATTTTAGTTTAACACTGCCCTGTGCCATGTTTTTAAGGAGTTTGGGTTTTCTTTAGTGTTTATGTTTTCAGAATTTCATTGTTGTGTGTTAATGAAAGTTCTAACCGGTTGTGCCGTCTTCTGTTGTTAAAGTTCCTTTGTATTTAATTTCTCAGTTTATTTTGGTGTTCTGTTCTTCATACATCTGGATTTTATTTATATTGCTGTTAGATCGTGTCATGTAGGATGAGTTTGTTGTTGGATCAAAGTGTAGACAAGAGATTGTAAGCCGCATGATGAGGTTCATAATAAGTTTAATGAATTAACGAAAGGAATAACACTCACAGACAGGACAGGCGAAAACAAGGGAATTCAGCGGAACAGGAAAAAGATGAGTTGAGGGAAGCATATTAGAAAATCCAACAAGGAGGGCGAGGAATCAGAGGAGAAGGCAGGTAAGAGTGATCAGCAGAGGTGAATGTCATAACGGCAATGAGCTGAAGGAGAGGCAAAGCAATGAGATGGCAGGAGACAGGGAGGATAACAGAACATAAAAATTATTTAAACATCACAATGAATAAACAGACGATGACAAAATAAACTCATTAACTGAACTGAAAGACAGGAAAACAAAGATATAATGAAAACAAGAATAAACTCACTAAATCCATATTGAGCAGAATACTAAATAATGACAGGAAATAAGAAGGAAGGAACAGAATCAAAGGACATATTAAAAAGGTTTTAAAAAAACTGACAGGGTACAAAATCCCCAGGAATCTGAAAATAGTCAAACACCAGGGAATCATGACAGATTACTGTTTTTCTCCCAGCCCCCGGTTTGTAGTGTTTTTTGGTGTGTCTCAGCTCAGCTCTTTTGATGTTACTTAGACCCCCCCCACTCTACATCATCATTGCTACCATCTCCACCTCCTGTTCAGCCTTCTAAGGTTCTAACCTACCTGATCCTAACTTCCCCTTCAAGGACGACCTGCCTCATTTCCATTATCCTGTGGCGCCTTCCACACGAAGACGAAGACGGTAAGTTTTCAGAAACAATTATGAAAAAATGTGTGTCCACACGCAGCACCACTGAAAACTCTGTAGTAAGCATTCAGCACCCTTTGGTGGCACTGTGACAGAAAGACAGAAACATGAAATTGGTGTTTGAAATGTATCAACTTTGGGACCCGCTTTCAGAAAAATATTATTTAGGGTCTCCCAAAACGCTGGATCCGTGTGGACGCACAGCCTGAAAACTGTGTTGTTTCCATATAGACCAGGCCTGACTTCTCCATGGGGGTTGAGGGCACCCTATCTCACATCCCTGATTCCTGGTTCTCCATGGGGGTTGAGGATGACCCACCTCATGTTCTTGATCCCGATTGCTCCAACAGGGTCCGGAAAGGTCTGCCTCACATTGCTGAGCTCAGGTTTTCTGAGGGGGTCAAGGATGACCCACCTAGTGTTCCTGTTCAAGATTCTCCTGACAAGGTACTCCATGGCTTCTCCATTCCTCCTGGCCATGTTTCCTCTGACCCTATTATGCAACAGGGCTGTCCAGAAACGTAGAAGAAAAAACACAGTATAGCTTTTGACTGCAGCCGCTCAGTATAACAGAAGTTGCACACCTACTTTCTGGAACTTCTTGTCTTGTCAAGCCCTTGGAGGACATCTCACTGAGTTCTGTTTTCTGAACCATGACTTGGGCTGTTACCACGAGCCTTGGAAGCCCCTGGATTTGTTTGCCCTTCTCGGAACTGACCATCTGTATATGAGCCAAGCCTGCCTCCTGAACTCCAGTCAAGCCTCAGCCATCCTGTCTGTCACTGCAGAATGTAATCCAAGCCTGGTCTCCTGCTTGCCCCTGCAGATGAGCTCTGATTGCTCCAGCTCACTTTATATGTTAACATTTTAAACGCAACACCGTTGAATATCTGGTTCCCTGTCTGTCCGAACTCTGCCATTTCAAAAAGCTTACCTTAGATTTCCGTCTTGTTTTTTTAGGGCTGGGTTGCCAGCATGGACCGCGGAACGCATTTCAAATTGGTCGGGCCCATCAGGCAATACTCACAATACCACTACCCATCACATACGCACGCGCCCCCATACACATGAAACACCGGCATCCCCTTGATCACGCAACTGATTTGCATCACATGACACAAGACAAGCCAATACATTTTTAGACACCAGAATTTATTGCTTTCTCATAGGCTGTTTATTTAACTTTTTTTGTGACGTTCCAGCACACACGCCCCGTATTTATTTCCACTTACAATCATTATATTACAGCTAACACAATATTTACAGAATAAAAATACTTTAAAAAGAAAAGTCAAACTCACCCTTGCTCTAAATATTCCCGAAAAAGTGTCTCCGTCTGTCATTATGCTGGATGAAGTCCCTGGCTATCCTCAAAGCATCCACTGTGGTCAAAAGATCCCTGTGTGTGTGGGCACACATCAAGCTATTTAGTCTTTTCTGGGTCATTGTCGATCTCAGATAGGTCTTGATACGACGGAGGGACGAGAAACACCTCTCAGCACTTGCAGTGGATACAGTTAACTAAGCTAACGAAGCAAACGAAGCTAACGAAGTAGCGGTCATAAGCAGCGCAGAGGTGGAAAAACTTTTGTTTACATCACATGACACAATCAGCCAATACATTTTTAGATGGGATGATCGCTTTCTCATTGGAGAATGATGCTGCTGCCATAGACTACTGTGCATTTGAAAAAAAATAGCTATTGAATATTTTAATTTTATTTATATATATTATTTTACATGTTTGATCATCAAAAGTAGGTAGGGCCGCGGCCCTACTGGCCCTACCCGTTCCGCGGTCCATGGTTGCCAGCCTGGCTTTCTTCTATATGTACGTAAACAGCAGTAGAAGGTGTTCATTTTTCATCACCAAGAATCCTTTTTGTTGTGTTAATAGATCTGTTGATACATTAGACAGTCATATAAATAGATGCTCAGTGGCTTACTGGAAATAGTTACCATTTTACTCTTTCATTATGAAAATTGAAGCAATGGTCAACATTTGTGTCACCGCTAAAATTTGGCAAGTAATTCCAAAGCCTCAAGAAGAACAAAAAACTATCATGGCGACACAGCGTGGCATAGCATGGACATAAGTAAATGTCATACATTTGATTGGTAGATTCTCTTGTTTTGTTTCAGTTTTGATTAGAACAATCGGGTTTATTTCACCAGTTGCCAACGCTGTTTTATCTCAACATTTAAATAATCAATGTGTGTACCTGTGTACCATCATACATTCAGATATATTATCAGTTTGCTTAATTACTTGTTCAGGTACCCTGAACCTAGAAGCATTTATTCCTATAGATTAATGAAGAGTTTTGTAATAAACTTTGAATCTCACCCTAGTTATGTTTGCAGGATTGTTTCATTTAAACTATAAGGTTATCATCTGGTTCTTATTTTCTGTTGCACTAAAGGACCTGCCATTGATAAAGCATGGGATATATGCACGGGAAGGGATTAGTTATGTCTTTATTCCCAGATGCACAATTTTTGCACAGCTTAAATGTTCCACTTTAGCATTTTTTTTCCAGTATGCAGAGAATACCTTTAAAAAGGTAGCAGGGTTCAGCTGCTTGAATACGGAGCTGTGGATAAGTGTATGTTTCATGAGCCATTAGACATTTGCACAAAAGAAATAATGGCCCCCTAATTAGCATCTTCATCCCAACAGCGATGACACAGATTTAAAGCACTCAGAATGAGAAAAACTTGAAACAGAAATCAAATCACTTTTGAAAAGCAATATTTTAAATCCTCTGGTTTCTAATATGTTACCAGAAGGCGGAAGGATGAATTTCTCTCCTAATGTTTAAACCTAACCTCACATTTCTAAGGCGAAGAGCATTACACTTGTTCATGTAGAGTAGAAGGAGAGCAAAGAAACACATTTGTCTGGCCCCTGATTAATATTTTTTAAATGTTCAGTCAATGCTTTTTTACCTCTAAATAATTCACTCAAACGAATAAATCATTACACAGGTTTGTTTTATCTTTTTTCCCCCCACAATTTCCTGGATCAAAGAACAAATAAAATATTAATTTAGTCAGATGTTGGTCTGCTAGTTTTAACAAATGCATCACAGGTCACAATCCAGAGTCTGACATTATTTAGAATATTTTTAAATGAAAAACATTTTTCTCTGGATCTGTGATCACTTCTGCATCTGCTGTGTCTATGGCTGAAGAGAGAGCTACAGCAACCTGATGCACAAGTGGCAGCAAAATGCCATAATGTGCTGGGCCTAAATGGCGGGACCCTCCTGCAGATATTTAGTGGAATGTGCTTCGAGGAATCCAGTGCAAATATCAGATCACAGGCAACTTTATTTAACCAAGTTTGAGGGTGAAAACAAGGAATTTTACTTCGGATTCCAACCACTCGCGTTGTGTAGGGAAACAGGTAGAGAAGCAACAGTAAGGCAAGGCAAGCTTATTTGTGTAGGACATTTTTGTACAAGGTGTCCATGATTAAAACATAGAAAAATAAAAACAGAATAAAAGGAAGTAAAATAAAAAAAAAAGCATTTCTTAAAATGTAAGAAAATTTAAACAACATAAAATGTAGGGAAATGCAAACTAAAAGCAAATGTTAATGATTTTAAGAAACTTAAACAAGTTTGTTCCAGATCAGTGGAGCGTAGGAACTAAATGCTGCTTCTCCATGTCTGGTTCTGGTTCTGGTTCTGCAGAGCAGGCTGCAGCCAGAAGAGCTGAGTGATCTTGAGGGTTGATGCACTGATAACAAGTCTGTGATGTATTTAGGTGCTAAGCCATTCAGGGATTTATAGACTAACAGGAGGATTTTAAAGTTTATTCTATGAGATTCAGGGAACCAGTGGAAGGACTTTAGAACTGGGGTGATATGCTCTACGTTCTTAGTCTTAGTGAGGACACGGGCAGCAGCATTCTGGATCAGCTGCAGTTATCTGATCCACTTTTTAGGCAGACATATAAAAACACCGTTGCTGTAATCAAGATCCTGCTGGGAGATTAGTCCTTTAATCCTGGAAATGTTCTTCTGGTGATAGGCCAACTTAGTAACTCCCTTTATGTGCCTCTGAAGGTTCAGGTCTGAGTCCATCACTACACTGACGTTTCGGCTCTGATCTGTAGTTTCTTGTTGTAGTAACTGAAGCTGTGTGTGCTAACTCTTGATCGATCCTCCTTTGGACCAAAAATTATTACTTCAGTTTTGTTTTTATTCAGCTGAAGAAAATGATGGCACATTCATGTATGGATTTGTTCTATGAATCTAGTCAATTCTCTAATAGGGTTATAGTCACCTGGTGGCTCAGGGTAAAAGTCTTAATATCTGGTGACCTGGATGAGTTTGATTGTCAGATAATAAAGTAACATTGGACTAAAAACAAGACACTGTAACATATCCAGAGGTGGATAGTAACTAGTTCCATTTATGTGAGTAACTATTAGAAAAAATGTACTTTTTAAAGTAGTTTTATTGTACTGTAACGTTTTACTTTTACTTGAATAATACATATTTTTTAATTATTGCTACTCTTACAAGTGAAATTTCTAGCTAATGTGCCCACCATGAGTATCAATCAATCAATCAATCAATCAATCACTCAATTTTATTGTCAACTACAATTTGCATTGCAGTCGAAAATTCTGTTCCAGTACAACCGTCCATCACATACACTTAAACATTTTGGGGGAACGATTAACTGAGGCCTTGCGTTGCCAAGGAACGCAGCCAGTCGGCCGCTGCTACATCAGCGCAGCTGTTAGGCGCATTCCTCCAAACTGCCCCGGACCCCGCCTACACAGTGCCCACAGGGCGCTAACTTCAATGAATAAAGGACAGACTTATTTTTACCAAAATGCACCAGTAAAACACACATCTGCAGTCTATAGTAAAGTGGGACTTCTTGCTTGAACACAAGCAGCCTACAAGTACACTATTATCACACGATGAAGCAATCTCCGCAGGCATCCGAGGTCAGCTGCACAGAGACGATCCGCTATGAAACACTCCTGGTGGAATAGGGTGCCTGGCAGGAAGCACGATGGCACAGCTGCACCCCTTCTACATTCAGTGGAACGGGATTAACACAAATTTTTGATTATATTAGCTAGTTTTCTTCACTACTATAATCAGTCTTTGCTTCTGTCACACCCCAATTTCCCCATTGTGGAACAATAAAGGATTACTTATCTTTATTCAACCAAAAAGTTTGTAGATGATAGGAAATATGTCAGGTTTGTTATAAAGAGGCGTTGAGAGGACAGAAAAGTAATGACCAATGGCACTGGGAGTTCTTAGGGTTCGTCCAGATGATAATTGGCTGCTCTGTGCCCTCCAGTCAGTGTCTCCATACCTCCGATGCCAACATGATGGCAAGAAGTTCTAGATGTCCAATATCATAAATTGAGATGTTGTACAGACTTGAAAATGTATTTATATATTTTATTCAACAACTTTTCCATGTCTTCTACAATGTTTATTATTGAGAGCATTTCTGTAAAAAAAATATAAAATTCCTGCATTTTAGTCATTCTTTGTACATTGCTCCAATTTTTATTCATTATAAATGATTAAAATTTTATTGAATTTGGCTTTGTAAAGTGCCTTGAGATGACGTGTGTTGTGAATTGCTGCTATATGAAAAAAATTGTTTTGAATAGATTACTAAATATCTTTCCTAATATCTATTTATTTTCAATAAAATTGCATTACTAAAGCCTCACAAAGGGCCAGATTAATACGTCGCTGTACCCTGAGCTGCATCATCACGATCCCAAATTCAGAATAATCTGTCAAAAATACAGAATAGATTACCGTAATATGTGCAGTGAATATGCTCAATACTTGAAATTCTAACAGTCATCAAGTAAATTTTGATCTACAAATGTGTAAGCGCTCACAGAACTAGAAATGCACTTATATGTCCTCTGGTCAAGGACACTCACTCACACAATGATGCTATGAAGAGAAAACACATCAGCATCAGTATAATCTGGTGAAATTGAGCCACTACACTGAGAGGCAGGGATGTAGCCTGCATTTTCACAAAACATAAATAAAAAGCAACCATTCAAATTTGAAAGCTTTCAAATTGTGATGTGTTTTTGGCAAACACATCTAACACTGGCTTTTTTTCTGGACTTTGACTGTGCAAACGAATGTGTTATATCTTCAAGATCAAGGCCACAAGTTCATCTTCGATGGCCAAGAGAAAAAGTGCAGCGAGCTGTGTCTGTGGCATTCTGGTCCTCAGCGCATGTTTAACTAGTAACAGAAAACGACCTCTCACCCTCACAGTTACACACAGGCAATAAATATTTGGAAATGTTGTCTTAAATTCATGTCTCAAGAGTTTTCAGTAGTTGTACAGGTGAAGTCTTATTCTGCACAAAGTGTTTGAACTGAACAAGTTTGTCTGACAAGGATTTATCCAGATCTGGATAAGTGGAGCTCAGCTTAGCAGCTCTTTCACAATCATCACAGTCCCTCTAAAATAAAACTCTTTGGAGCTTTACTCTAGGGACTGTGATTATTGTGCGAAGCGAGCTACTTCACTGTCATCAGCAGACATGTCTGCAAATCTTTCTTATTCTCACTGTATCAAACTGGTAGTTTTGTGTAGGACTAACAGTGTGTGCTGATTCTTTGAGCTCTGAAAACTGTTCTCATAGAGTGCTAACATATGAAAGCAGTGAGAGCACAAAAGGCCAAGAGCAGTAGCTAAATCCATATTGCGTTTTTTTGGGTTGGTCACTTGTTGCCTTAAATCTATGCCGTACCCGGTCCCACAACATAGGCATTACTACTGTCTCCAGTTGATCATGTTTTGCAACCAATGCAGCAGCTTCGAGTTTGGTTTGTGTTTTCTCATCACAGTCTGAAGATATTTTGTCTAATATATCTCTAATTGTAACCGATCTGTGTATGATGAATTCGTGGGCTTTGTTTTTTCAAGGGCAGCTGGTAAACTGGTACAGTTCATGGCGAGTAAAGAAGCCATTCTCTTGGTACAATTTGGTCGTTTTGGAGCCGGCAACGAAGCAAATCATTGGTGAGGGAGAGTGTCCTACTGCCAGGTCCCGACCCCTTTACCAATGCAGGATACTTGGCAGCCCGGTCCTGGAAAGCTGCAGGCCCTCGATTAATCGCCTCTCTCCAGAACCGCTCTGTAATGGCACCCTAAAGAGCAAGATCCCAAGGGAGTAGAGGCGTTGAGATGCAGGGATAAAAATATTGTTAGATATCCAGTTTATTGAATATATCTACGTTGACACCTGGAAAGAATAGCTATGTTTACATGGACGGAAGTAATCGGAATAAAGGGTTATTGGGAATAATAATGTTACATGAAAACAAGCCAATCACAGTATTAGATTAGGCTCAATCGGAATGAACTTGCATTCCGAAAGAGAGGGGTGGTTTATGCCAATTGATAATAAGATTGACATGCATGTAAATGCTTGTCAGGATCAAATTATTTCAAATTAGGCAAACTGACCTGAGTGTGCATTTGCACTTTCTAATTTAGAACATTAAAAGAGTTCAAATTTGTTATCTACTGGTGCATGTCCAGTCTGGGCGCTCGGAAGACAAACAAACTCATATAATATTGCTTTATTGACTACTTTTTGTTGTTCAGCAAATATGGAAGTACTTCTTCTGTGGTTTTAAGGAAAATTTGATAACTGTGCATGTCTAAGAGGTTCTATTCTGAATAAAGCCTGGGTCAGGGCTCTGCTGGTGGTGCCCATCAGGGTGCCACTATTTTCCTCCCTCTCTTTCCGCAGGTGGCTGCTGATGAGCGAGAGGGCGCGAGACCGCAGGTGCTCTGCATTACGTGGCCTTGGAGGGAAGCATAAACTGACGGCCGTCAACACTATGATGCCAGACTGATAGCCTTTGTGGTCGGCCTTCGTCTTTAAGACATCCCTCTCTCTGTTCGTCTAGCCTGTGTTTCCTGTGCTCCAGGTTAAGTCTGCTTCGGATCACGCTCCGCAGCATTCTTGGATCACCAGGAAAATCCCGAGCCGTGTCCCATCGAAACCCTCCTTGGTGAAGTCCAGCTGGCCACCTTCTCCGCTGCAGCCCTGACGTCCTGCCTTTGGCAGTTCTTCCAGCAGAATCCGCTCACCTCCTTCCCCCTAGCAGATTCACGGCGTACCCGCGGTAAGCTTAACGCTTTGAGATTTCTCCCCGCTCGTTGTCTCAGCATCAACCTCTAGTTTTCTGTCTTAAGAGTTGTGACCTCATTCCCACGAAACCTGAAGTCCCCGTCGACTCCCTACACTGTCGCTCTTCTTGTTATTTAATAGACATTTGTGTACTCTTGGTGTCCTGAGTGTGATCTGCATGTGGGCCAAACACCTTAAAACCATGACAGCGTGGTGCACATATACGCACATTATGGTCAGATTAATTTATTATGTAACCATCTAAATGGTATAATTAATTAATCTTTCTCTCTCGGGATAGTGAGCATCAACCACCCGGTCAGCTTTAAGCCAGAGTGGTCGGAGCATTTTTAAAATGAAGCGATATGTTAACAAACCAAGGAGATATTTTGGGTTAACATAGTTAACTTCCTGCCTAAAAACTTTTTAAAGTTACATTTATGTCACACAAAGCGTAATTTATACAACTTTATTCACATCTTTTTACTCCTCTACATCGTTGCTCTTTCCAGTTAAAACATTCTCTTCAACCCTAAATGAATCATGGGGCAGGATTAGCTATGAAGGATATCCCGGACGCGGACCCATCCTTCAAATCGGGGAACAGAAGGACAGCGTTTGAAGGAGTCTTAGAAGGATTCGTCAGATTGGGACATCCTTGGTTGCTGTTCTATGACGTAATCGGCCTACAAATACGTCCTTTGACTCCCATGAATTTGGACATGCTCTTTGTCTGATTTTTTTTTTTTTTTTTTTTTTTTTTAGTTGCGTAGTGATGCTTGGCAGCTTGCTAAGTGCACATTGATTGTCGTCACCTTTGACCCGCCTCATGCGGACAGACTGACCAATGAGGTGAGGTTTCTCAACCTTTACAGTGTCAGGCAGCGTCTCTCTCTGCAGTGCAAGTGCTCCAGTGGACAGTTTAGCACGAAGCGGGAGATAAACGGATATTTTGCTGGTGCCCCCACTGCCCTGGGCCCTTTAGAGGCCGTGAGGCTCTGGGCAATTGTCCAGTGACCCATATGGTCAATCTTAAAACTTAAGAAAAAAATCTTAATTCCAGTCTGAACAAACCTGTTGGTAAAATAAAAAAAATGCTTTAAACCTTATTCTGCTAGGGCATGAATATTAGTAGGCTTAATTATAAATGTGTGTGAAGTTGATGCTGGAGCCCTTTTTTTCCTTTGCCATTGTGTCTTCCTACCGCTGAAACAAAAGATAAATATGCAAAAGTGTGATGGGGATATAGAGTAATGCTTTTTTTGTGCAGTCTCACCAATTTAGAGTGAAGAAGAATTCAAACCTTGATTTTTTTTTTTTTTTTCCGAAACACCTTCAGCTTAAATAAACAGTTTAAAACTGTAAACTCTGTATTTGGCCTTAGTGCATAGAATATGACACATTGCCTATGTCACACGCTGTGATATATGCATGCCTATGCATCAATGTAAAAAAATATGTTATAGATAACATCTTTATAACATTAGTTTGAATGTGTTATATTATTTTAGCACCAGCAGCACTAATTATTGTTTTAATCCTGTAACACCATGAAACAATGGAATTTTTAGCCAAAGTTATTATAGAGCAAGAATCCAATAGTGGACCGTTCCTAGAGCCAAGACCTCTGTTTCAAGTGGGGTGAAATTCAGAACCCAAACTCATTTAGGTTTTAGCCAGATACATTTTCAAAGCTTTTAACATTAATGGGATGATGTTAAACCTCATGTTTTGACTGGGCTCACCCTTTTTTCTAAAAGAACAAAACAGCTCTCAGTAAAAGGCTCCAAAAATCTACTTTATTTTGGTTTGTTGATTTTGTTCTTCCAAATTTGCTTAAACTTAAAATTTAGTTCCAATCCTCCATTTCATTTAGCCAGTCAACACTAGATGGCCCTATGAGTCTTTCATACAAATAATCAAATCTTAAAGTGCTTTGCTCAGTTTGTGCAAATGCATCATCCTGATAATAATAAACACATCTTTTTCTTTGTAGAGCATATAAATTGGTTGCAAAGGAGCAGGCTACAGAGATTTAGATTAAAACAAATGTGAATGTGCTAATATAGACTTAACACACAAAAAAACTTTAATGCAGGGCACCTTGTAGGTTTACAAAGCAGACCCACAATGCACAGAAAACAAAATCCTGTGCATTGTGGGCCAGCTCATGTAAACAGAAGGGATTAGATAGTGAAGCTTGAGGGGCGTAATATCTCAGATCGCACAGCACTTCTCTCTAAAGTGGATTATGAAGCTGATATTGGTGTCAGAAGTTTACTTGAGGGCAGGAGATGGTAGAAAAGAAGGTATCGGGTAATCTGTTGGTAGACAGAGGATAAAGCATTGGCAAATGGAGCAGGATAAAAGTACATCTAGCCTGAAGAAAGACTTAAAATCAACAGAGAGAAGAACTACAGTGATAACGTGATATAATAGCGACGGGTGGGAGCAGGAGAAAGGGTTTTCACATGAGGATGAAGCTGTGATTAGAGGAAGATTGGAGTTAAAATCCCTGGGAATCCCTTGCGTGTGCAGGTCCTTATTAAATCTTACTTTCTCGGCTGTGGGAAACAATCATAATGGAGCTGGGGAAGGTAGACACAGGAGTGGGAATGGTGCATCTGGGCTGAGAACTCTGGGATAAATGATGGAAAAGAGCCCGGCGGTCCCCTATCAAGACTATATGCAGCTCTATCCTCTTGTTCAACTGATTATTATTGAATCACATCACCCTGCTCACCTAAATGCTATTTTTGATTTGGTTTTGTAAGTATTTGATTTAATTCTCTCACCATTGTTAAACGTGTATTAGATGAAAAAAATATATATTTTTTTTCATTTACAAGAATTTGTTTTGGTTGATGGAGCTTTAATATTTCAAGTAATTACACAAGTTTCTGCTTAGACAAACTTGCATGAAATGGATTACTGGAGTGATTTTTAAGCTCCAGCTCTCAGGAGCTAATGATATGAAAACAATCAAGATAGAAGGAATTTAAAAGGGGTGGTGATAAAGGATATTTTTTTTCTGTGGCACATTTCACTGAAGCATGGAAAAGTTACAAATGTAATTTCAGCAGTACGTGTATGCTGGAATACAGTGGGAAAAACAATATAATAAACATTTCTTTCAGTAAACATGTTTCTAATGGTGACATGAAATTCAAATCAGAAGTTGGTAACAACCAACAGAATCTACACATACAAAGAAATCCAAACAAATTAGTACTAGATTAGGTTATGTGAGATAAAGTAGAAGGAGGCAGGCAATACAAATTTAACACATGAAGAAATGGGGTGTGAAAAGGCATAGAAAGCCAAAAAAGAGGAATATGGCAGTGTTTCCACTTTCTGTCAGTCTTTTTTAATCAGCTAATTTAATCCTAAATGGTGACTTATAGAAAGGTTTCTCATTACCAACGTTTTACACAAGAAGCATGTTGTGATGGATCAAACCAAACAGCTCTCTAACTGCATTTGAAAGGTTTTTACTGAAGTCATTCTGAAAGAACGGGTTCTAGAACTATTTCTGGACTGAGAAAATAGAACTAGAGTCTCTAAAAGTAGAATGGGAGGCAGATCCTTTAGCTATCAGGCTCCTCTCCTGTGGAACCAACTCCTGGTTTTGGTCCGTGAGGCAGACACCCTATCTACTTTTAAGACTAATCTTAAAACTTTCCTTTTTGACAAAGCTTATAGTTAGTGGCTCATGTTACACTGAGCTACCTCTATAGTTATGCTGCTATAGGCTTAGGCTGCTGGAGGACATCAGGGTCTATTTCCCTCACTCTGCTCAGTTCTCCTACTGCTCTCCAATTTGCATTGTTTGTTATTATTTCAGCTTTTAACTTTTTGTTCTCTCTTTTTTCTTCATAGTAGGTACACCTGGTCTGGCGTTCTGTTAGCTGTGACATTATCCAATGAAGACAGATCACTTGCGATTACCATCTAATGTTGAACAGATTACTGGATCAATGTGTGTTCCTGTGTTTGTCTCTGCTCTGTCTTCTCTAACCCCCAGTCGGTCGAGGCAGATGACCGTTCATACTGAGCCTGGTTCTGGGGAGTTTTTCTTTCCACTGTCGCTTCATGCATGCTCAGTATGAGGGATTGCTGCAAAGCCATCAACAATGCAGACAACTGTCCCTGTAGCCCTACGCTTGTTCAGGAGGAGTGAATGCTGCTTGTCAAGACTTTGATGCAGTCAACTGGGTTCCCTTATATAGGACATTTTTGACCAATCTGTATAATCTGACCCAATCTGTATAATCTGACTGAATTTGACTTTGGAAAGTGCCTTGAGATAACATGTTTCATTGCGCTATATAAATAAGATTGAATTGAATTCTAAACATTCCAGTGAGCAACAAGATTTCTGACATATGAGTCAAAAGAGTATTCAGAAGAGTGATCCACTCCCAGTAAATTTGAGAAAGAACTAGGATTAACATAAACCTTTTTCCTGATTAATTCCTGTATCACAAAGTGCCAAAAACATCATAGCAGCGGAGAAGTTTGGTGGTGGGAACATCATAGTGGGGTTGGTTTTCAGACTGCAGATTTTATAGAAATGACAAAACAATGAATGGCAACATGTTCTGAAAGTTCTTGATAAGAACCTGAAGATTAAAGGAAATTGGTTCCATGTAAGATAATGATGCTTAAAAAACTGCAGTTGGTTTGAGAAGAATAAGGACTGAATGAAAAGCACTGAAGATGAGACTGTGGATCACTTGCTGTTCCCAGGAACCAGCTCTCTGTGAGACGCTCCTCACACACAGTCACTGCTCAGAACAAGGTCCAGCAGAGACTGGACTTCCTGTGGCAACTCAAGGAGAACAAACTTCCACAGGAACTGCTGCTCGTCATCTACACTGCCATCATTCAGTATGTCTTGTGGTTATTCATCACTGTGTGGTTTGGCTCGTCAATAAAACAGGACCAGTCCACACAGCAACGAACAATTACGTCCGCAGCGGTGATCATCAGAGCTAATCGTCCCTCCATCCAGGACTTGTACTAATATAGGGTCAGGAAAGCGTAGCTAGCATCCCTGCAGATGCCGCACATCCTGCTCATAAACTGTTTAGACTTTTGACTTTAGAGAGAGGTGCCAATGAGCGCCATATTCTGAAACCATCAGCCACAGAGGCAGTTTCTTCTCCCAGGCTGTCTCTCTGACAGTCAGACAGAGGTACATTCAGTACCCAGATCAAACTGTTTGCGCCAATCCAACTATGTCTTCCTTTCTTGCAGAAACATGTATATATTCATACTGATGAAAAAAAAATCTATTTACCTTTTTGCATGTTTGTACTAAAATGTCTGCAATTGGAGCTAAGTGGAGCAGGAGTCAAAGTCCTTGCTGTGTTAACCAACTTTCTGATTAAGGTTGGATGAATGGGTGAATATCCCACCGGAGTAAGGCGAGACTATGTTCTGCATACAAGAGACTGTTTGAAGTTGACGTTACCAGAAAAGACAACTTTTCCCAGTCAGTATTTAAAAAATTTAGATAGAGATTGTTCAGTACTTAACCCCTATAATATTCAATTTTATAACATGTAACTCCAGTTGTGATCTTGTTTGTGTTGATTTTTCTTGTTGTGTTCTTTACTGGGGCTATATCCAACACCTGCTTTAGATTGAATGTCAGTATTCCCAATGTAAATATAATTATTGAGCAAATGTTTATGTGTTCAATGATTTTTTCCCCCCTGATGTGCATTTGCTGTCAAGAATGTTTGCTGTGTGGTGTTTTAAATTTAAATGTAAGTTCTAGTTTTCAGTGGAAAAAAAAACAAAGACCTACCTTGAACTTCTGAGCTGCGGCAAGCCACAAAGATATGAACTAGGATGCAAGTATTATCACAGGTAGAATAAAAATGGAGCTTATCAGACAAAAGATTCTTACTGGGGGAAAAAAAACAGCACGATTTCAAATTTATTTTGTGGTTCCTTACAGTGTCAGAACAATACCAACAGATAACACTGGCTGGAGACTGATGTTTGACATTTACAGGGAAATATCACAGCAAAACAGCTTTGATGACTGAGGTGCGCATTACATTGTGGTCTCACGCTTCAAAATTCCTGCGTTAATGTTTGTCAGATATCCTCGTGGCTCCAAGCGCAGGGGGAAGTATTATCTACGGGGAACAGAAGGAATAATAGCACTAACGTGACAAACTTGCACATTTTTACTCAAATACATTTCTTCAAGGTTATTTGAAGCAACGGCATGCATGAATTTTTAGTGACAAAGCTCTGATGGACTTATTTACTTTGCCTGCACACAATAAAAACAGACTGAGAAAGCAAACAACCAGCTGGCAAAGATGGTGGGACAATTATCAGTTGAAAATGCAGGTACGCTGATCACCTCTGGGTATCCTGTGATGTCTGGCATCATGCCTTTGGGTCCTGAGGGTTGCCAGGTGGGGCCGCAGGTTTGCTCTGCCGCATCCTGCAGATGCATGATCAGTTTGGGATCTGGGGACTTTTAAGTCAACGCCTTGGGCTTTGTTGTTGTGCAGCTTGAGCTGACTTTGGCCAGCTTTTGCGGTGTGGGCTGCAAACCTTGTGCTGCTGCAGGAGGCTGGCTGATGCTATTTGGAGCTCTCCTTGATCTTTAACAAGGTAGAGTGTGTTAGGCAAACATCCACATGACTGCCAGCTGGACAGTGCATTGTAATGAGAGGATCAGCTTCACCTGTCAGTGGTCTTGATGTGTGGGCCTGGCAGATTCGTGTGTTTCTCTCTGGCGTTGAAGGACAAAAAAAAAAAAAAAAACTGACTAAAATAAAAAGGAAGAAAAAAAGCTTTATTTTTGGCAGATCTGACTGGCTGTTCTTCAGCTCTAGTAAAGATTATCTGTGTTAGACAGATTTTAACTTCTGGAAATATGCTAGAGTGGCAGCTGGGTGGAGAAAACAGGAGGGAGAGGATGAGGGGGGAATACACCATGATAGTCTTGGAGCTTTACTTGGAGCACACTGAGGTCAACAGGTATGTTTACTTTTTCATTATGTTGTATGCCTGCCCTTCTGTGGTCTTTCTAATTCCCAGCCACTGGGGAAGGTCAGTACCTGCCTGCAGGTTTGGGGTACTTAGCAGGGTTCTTCCTCCTCACTGCTGGGCGGTTCTGCTGCCAGATGCTTATTGGGCTGCTGGGGTGGCTGCGTTATTGTAACATTTGCACAAATCCAGGTGAGAAACAAGAACACATACGTACTCCGCACAAGTAGTGCAAAAGGTCTGGTGTTCGCTGACTTACGAGACAGGGCACAACTTCAAGCTAAAGAAGCTAACAACCTGTTGCTAGCACTCATCATTCTGCACCATAACAACAGGTTAACATTTTATTAATCCAACCTGTCTACATTGATGTAGATTCCACCCTGGTTTCATAAAGTCCATTGTGTAATTAGGACATTGTATTGTTTGCCCTGATATGTGGCAACAGGATATTAACAGTGGGAGCTGATGTTATTTGGGCTTGTGGACTAAAAATGTGTCTGATTTGCTGAACTTGCAGCACTAGCTGGTGCTAGAAAAAGATTGCACAATCCTGATTATATTACATGTTCAGGATGAATATACATATTTTGGATAGTGTTTCCCTTCTAAGTAATGAGATTGTGCATCACTTACCTGGAAAACCCATGGCGTCAGGACTATGGGAAGAAAGCAAGTGACTGGGGCATTCCAGGGCTTTGAGCAATCATTTGTTGCATCCTTGGGTCCTTCCATCCATATGTATGTCAATTTGAGATGTACCACCTAATAAAGTATTGGTGCAGACAATGACTAACCTTTCAGTGGAATGGTTTTCTTTGAGGGTTGCAGCATTTTTCAACAGAACTGTGACATGCAAGACTCCCAAAATCTCAGTCCAAGCAAGTATCTGTGGGATATGCTGGATAGAAAAGTCCAGGCTGTCACAAATCTAAAGTGGCTTTGATAATCAAACCAAGACCACAGAAAGACAGTTCAGTCTTCAAAGAGGTTTTCCCTCCTCCTTTATCTATGGAATAAAATTTTAATGATTGCAAATGTGTTTTAATTAACATAGAACCTCAGAGTTTAAATCGAACATTAATAGACTACTACTACTACTAATAATAATAAGAATAATAATAATAATAATAATAATAATAATAATAATAATAAGATAAAGAATAAGCCAGGATGGTCTTATTGATATACAGCATATATTATTCTAGGGATTTCTGGTTATGATAAGAAAATAAATACAATTTAAAATACTTTGAAATACAAACTTTAACAGGTTTAACAAAGTGACAGAAATTCAGTAAGTTAATTTAAAAAAACTCAAAAGACATGTCAGATATTTAAAATGACACCAGGTGCTAAAATCCAACACAATTAATTAACAATTAAAAGCTAAATAAAACAACGAGATCCACCCTAAAGATTCTTAAAAGGTGCAATGATGAGTCTGAGATTCTGTGTTTGTTACATTGGGCATTGTGTGCTGAGTAAAGTCCTTTCAACCGAGAAGAAGAAGCATGCATAAAAATAATAGCACCAGAGGTCAATATCGAGAGAAAACAGGTTTGCAAAAGTGTTTTTTTTTTTGGCTCCCAAAGGAACACACTTTCTCAAAGCAAATAAAAAATGAAATCTTGGTATATATATGAAGTGACATTTTCTAATGGAAGGAGGGCTTATCTAAAGAGAAGAACAAGCAAAATTGATGAATTTAGTTTTCTCTGAGTTTAGGGGCAATTTCAGTTTCAACAGAGACTGCTACATTGACTCTAAATAGTGACACTAATCTGTATTATCTACCGTCTGCACTTGAGAAAGTGATTATATGGGCACAATCTTGTGATTCATGCAGCTGCATCACTGTGAGTTACACTGAGTTTAAATGGATCCAGGTGCTAAAGTATTTCAGTATCTCAGGCATCCTATCGACTTGTTTCACATGACAGCTCCATCAAACTTACTCTTCAATATTAGTTAATTTACCTGATTTGTTCTCTGTACAGGTTAATGACTCGATGTGTAAAAATTTAAAACATTGCTGAGAAAATTCTTCACTGTCTAACAGCGTCATATTTTTGGGGTTGTAGTAACTTCGGATGCTCAAATATGACATGGACTGTAAAGAAAGGCAGCAACACTTCACAGGATGTCCCCTCCACATCTTAAAAAATAGACAATGTGTTAATAAACAAATGGAAATTTTAACAAATGTCTCAAGGTTAGTCAACAACTTTTCATCCATATTCCCTGTGCTTGATGTTAAAATGCATCCAGAATATAAACAATGATATTAGCACAATAAATAAAAGGTAAAAACTCTAATTCAATTCAATATCTATATAGTGCCAGTTCATGAAACATGTCATCTCAAGGCACTTTACAAAGTCACATTCAACCAAATCATACAGATTGATCAAAAAGTTTCCTATCTAAGGAAACCCAGCAGATTGCATCAAAGTCTTGACAAGCAGCATTCACTCCTCCTGAAAGAGTGTAGAGCCACAGTGGACAGTCGTCTGCATTGTCCATGGCTTTGCTGCAATCCCTCATACTGAGCAAGCATGAAGGGACAGTGGGAAGAAAAACTCCCCCTTAACGGGAAGGAAAACCTCCGGCAGAACCGGGCTTAGTATGAACGGTCATCCGCCTCGACCGACTGGGGTTACAGAAGACAGAACAGAGACACAACAAGAGAAATAAAAAAGCACAGAAGCACACATTGATCTAGTAATCTGTTCTACATTAGATGGTAGTAGCGGGTGAGCCGTCTTCTCTGGATGATGTCACAGTTAACAGAACGCCAGACCAGGTGTACCTACTATGAAGAAAAAGAGAGAGAGCAAAAAGTTAAAAGCTGAAATGACGACAGTCATTTCAATGTAATACAATGCAGAACTGGAGAACAGTAGACTGAAGAACAGTAGAAATCAGTAGAGTGAGAAAATTAGACCCTGATGTCCTCCAGCAGCCTAGGCCTATCACAGCACAATTATAGAGATAGCTCAGGGTATGAGCCACTCTAACTATAAGCTTTGTCAAAAAGGAAAGTTTTAAGATTAGTCTTAAAAGTAGACGGGGTGTCTGCCTCACGGACCAAAACTGGGAGTTGGTTCCACAGGAGAGGAGCCTGATAGCTAAAGGATCTGCCTCCCATTCTACTTTTAGAGACTCTAGGAACCACCAGCAGACCTGCAGTCTGAGAGCGAAGTGCTCTATTAGGAACATACGGGGTAATCAGAGCTCTGATATATGATGGAGCTTGATTATTAAGGGCTTTATACATTAGAAGAAGAATTTTAAATTCTATTCTTGATTTAACAGCAAGCAAATGAAGGGAACCTAAAATTTAAGAAACACGATCCCTCTTGATTTTCATCAAAACTCTTGCTGCAGCATTTTGGATCAGCTGAAGACTTTGAACTGCATTTTGTAGACTTCCTGATAGTAAAGAATTACAATAGTCCAACCTTGAAGTGACAAATGCATGGACTAGTTTTTCAGCATCACCCCTGGACAGAATATTTCTAATTTTGGCAAAATTCCAGAGGTGAAAAAAGGAAACCCTGGTCAAAAATAACTCCATTATTTTTTACTTTATTATCAGAGGCCGACTTAATGCCATCCAGATTAAGTGATTGATTAAGAAGTTTGTTTTTTAAGGACTCTGGTCCAAAATTACAACTTATGTCTTGTCAGAATTTAAAAGCATAAAATCAAAGGGGAAGTCCGGTCAACAAGGAAAAATTAGGGGATCATTAGCTATACCTAAACCTAATACGTTTGTGGTTATTTAATGAATTTAGCATTAATCAATAATAATAAAAAAAAAAAAAAAACATAAATTGTCGTCTGGATCACTGTGTATGGGGGCGGCCATTACTACCCGAATATGGGCAGTAATGGCCGCCTGACATCACATCCTGTGACGTGGATAAACAGAGAGCCGCGCATTAGCAGCTGTAGGAGCTGTTGTACACAGCTGCGATCTACAACAATTATTTCGGATTTCCAGAGGACTTCACCATTGAAATTCGCAAGAGCTATTGTTGAAGCAACAATGCTCACATGCATGGCAGTTGGATGTTCCAATACATCGGGCAAAAGTGGAAAAAACATTATTTTTTTCACTTTTCCGATTCATCATCCACCATCATCCACCATGGGCTGTTTTGCTGGATTACCACCGTTAAATTTAAATGCTTAATACCATGTCTGTCTTTGTTTAAGTGGTTAAAAAAATATTTTGGCATGAAAACGGATATTTATTTACAAGGGGACAGATAGGGCATTGGGACTTGCTTTACAGTTGATAGCGCACAGTGACGTCACAAACTGGGAGGTGGCAGTACTGTTCTTCACCAAGATGGCGGCCCCCATAAAAAGACCTTTAAATGAATATTACTCTTAATTAAAAAAGCTTATCATTTATTGAACAGTATGTAATAATTGTATATTTAAAGTACTTTCAGCAGTTTGAATTCTGATTTTGACCGGACTTCTCCTTTAAAAATAATACAGTTTTTAATCTCAAGATTTCCCTGTAGTTGAAGTAATTGATTGGATGGATGAATTCATCAGGATTTATTAATAAAGATAGCTAAGTGTCATCAGCATAACCGTGAAAATTAATTGGCCCAAGGAGGGAACCCTGTGGTACTCCACAAGTGGAGTTTGAAGATTTATCGTTAACATGAACAAACTGGAATTTGTCAGACAGAAAAGATTTAAACCAGCCTAATTTTACCAGAGCTGTTTCAGTGCTATGATGAGCTCTTAAACCTGACTGAAACTCTTGAAACAGGTTATTACTGTGAAAATGTTTATTTACACAAAGATGATAAAGGTTAAACTTTAACCAAAGGTCAAACTTTAACTTTAACCAAACATATATATACAAACATATATATATATATATATATATATATATATATATATAATATGTATATATATATATATATATATATATATATACACAGTATATATAAGAAACTCTGATTAGCATTAGAATATGATTGATATTGATTATTTTAATGTCTTCAAGTTAGTTTGTTGTAGATGGTGATACATACAGTTTTTTGTTACATTTGATTGAATAAATTGCAGTGAACTTTAGCTCTGTTTTTAAAAGAAAATCTAAAAATCAAAAGATTTGAGAAACTGCTGTTTGCGAGATTTGAGACATACACGTTGTTCCCTTAATTCATTCTGTACACAATAGAAAGTTGATTTTTAAAACAAGAATTAACAAACCCAACAACTAGTTTCTGCTGTGAGATATAAGCAATCCAGATTCCAGGGTCTGTGTCTCCTCAATCAAAACTTTAATTTGTTCTTATGCTATTTACACTTTTTGGCAGTCTACCAAATCTATCTGTCTCCTATTAACCTCCCTCATCAGGAACTGCATTCAGAAAAGTAAATGATACCATTGCCTTGTTTTTACAATCTATAATCTTTTTGTAAGGTTACAAATGTGTCATTAGCAGTGATCAGAGCTTAATCAGGCACTGGCAGCACGCTGCTCCAGATATTCCCCATACTCACCTAATGTTTGCCCCCTTTAGTGCCGTTATCCACAAAGTAAAACGACACTATAGACGAACCATCTCAAACATGAATATCAAGTGTAGTAAATGGGAGAAACTTTCTTTTTTCAGATAGCAGTTCACATTACTTCACTGTCATTCAGGCTCAAAGGCAGTGGGCACAAAAGTAAAACAAAAATAAAACAGTTTCTCTTAATCTCAACACTGATGAAATCTTCAAAGCAACATCAGAACTGGGGGAGAAATTAGATGAAGAATTACATGTTAACAACACACAAGTCTACAAGGATATTTATGAACTCAACAGATGCTGAAGTTATCAAAGAGCCAATTCATTATTATCATTATTATTATTATTATTATTATTATTATTATTATTATTATTATTATTATTATTATTACTATTATTATTATTATTATTATTATTATCAGATAACTTGAGGTGTGAGATTGTTGGATGGTTTCTCTGGAAGAAAATGGAATTATGCATTCCTTTGACTGAATTATTGTGGAGAAAAATAACACTGATTAAAGTGAAAATTGTATGAGAGTCTAAAATTCTTAGAGATAGTCGGTACAACTATACCTCACATCTAATTAAAATTAGCAAGAAAAACTTGTATTGAATCACATCCTTGTAATTTGGCAATACATGAAGAAATAATCTTTGATGTTTTTTTTTTTTTTTGCAGATTGCTAGCTGAGCACTTACTTTCCAGTAGCTCAACAGATCACCTTTTACTCATTTTCTTCTCCTCTGTCATATCTACCCTCAGCTTTTAACAGACGTTTTTTTTTTCTTGCAATCTGTGTCATGAAAAGTGCCTTGCACAAATTGCAGCAGTGAACATTAGATGCTTATCAAGTTATTATTGCTGCTTTCTGCTTCCAGGTTTTTCTGATTATACTTTGGTTATTTTTTGTCTGTACTGAAAAATGAATCTTTCCACAGGCACACACACACACACACACACACACACACACACACACACACACAGAGAGAGAGAGAGAGAGAGAGTAGAGAGAGAGATAGAGAAGAGAAGAGAGAGAGAGAGAGAGATGAATAGGTAGAGAGATAGAGATAGGATAGAGAGATAGAGATGGATAGAGTAGATAGAGAGATAGAGATAGAGAGATATATATACACACACACACACACACACACACACATATATGTATATATATATATATATATATATATATATATATATATATATATATATATATATATATATATATATGTGTGTGTATATGTAGGAATGTTGTTTCCTTGAAGGAACAGGTTCAGGTGCAAATCCCTTTTTGTAAGAGCTTTAAGGATCTGATAGGAGATCAATACACATACCATTCTTTAGTTATTAATTACATTTTTACATCTGAGTATTTGCTTTCTAAATCGCTTTAAGAAAAGGTTGCCACAGTCGTCAGTAGCCAAATTTGTGAGCAAGAATTAATTACCTCAGCTATAGTATAAGCAATTAGCAATTAGACAGTAAAACCAAAAATTTTAGTTTCTCACTAACCTTTCGGTTTTACCATCTGCATTGCTACAGAGACAAGAAAATTAGTATTTTTTTGCATGCCTCTATTTGAATGTGGAGTTATGAGTGCGGAAACACCACTTTTCTCCAGACTTCTGTTGTATTATTTTGTACAATGTCATATTTTTATTTATAAAAAACCCTCCTGGAAAACATCCAGGTAAATCATCAACTCCTCCTCTCTTTTGTCACTTTTGTTTGGCCTTACAACAGAATCCTTTGTTGCAGAGAAGAGCCCACCTCAACAGCAAAACGCGAAATTAAGTCCATGATGTAGAGCAAGAGCTGCCATGTTCACTTGCTTTGCATAATGAGATGTGATCACAATATGGACAGAATGCAAGCATGCATATAAATCATAGCTGAAAGTAGAAAGTCGTGATTAGGTTGTTCAAAAGCCACCCAGCATACTGACTTGTATTGCCCAGAAATACCAAATGAAAAATCAGGCCTCAGGGGTCGTGGAGACAATCTCATGTCGAATAAAAGGAAATGAATTAAAAAAGGAAAACAAACAAACAAACCAAAAAAACATATCTGATAATATAATGAACATGCTGAAAGTTTTAAATCATAATTCAATATCTGAATGTATTTTACACATGAATGCTGCAATGTATCTAATATAATGATCTTTTATATAACTGAAAACGTCTGTAAACACATATATGACCTTAAGGGTACAGTCACTCTCCAAACTGTGTACATCCATATTAAAAAACTATCTAAAAAATGAGGCAGCGTTCAAACCCCAAAAACAGACATGTCACACGTCCTGCACAATTCAAATCACAAATTGAACGCACTTATAAGAGCCTGGATTGGTAAGTGTGCACACCCTGAAATTAATACTTTATGAGACCACCTTTTGATTCAATGTCAGCATTTAGTCCTGAGTTCACATCTGCCATCAAATCTTATAAGTCTGATTAAGCTGATACAATGTTCACCTGTCCTGCTGTGTCCTGCTCATTTTCCTAATATTTTTTCTAGGTGTTTCTGTATTTTGGTTCTCAAGATGTTATGATCGTGAATCAGGCAAACCCAGTATTCAAGCCAAACAAGTGAGGTTAACGCAAAAAACAGTATTTAATAACAAAACAGGGACAGGCAAGGCTCAATGGTCAAAATGGCAGTCCAAAATCCGGTACACAAAAGGCAGTCCAAAATAGGCAGAGGTACAGACAGGGCAAAGCAAGCTCGGATAACCATGGGACAGACTCAGGTCGGTAAACCGGTAAATCAGTCAGACAGGGCAGGAAAAACAGATCAGGGAACAGGCTGGCTCAGAATCAAAAGGCTCTCGGGTTATCATCAACAGGTCAATCAAGAAAGGAACGCTGGAAACAAAACTCACCGTGGCTCGTTAATGATCTGGCCGAGAACTGAAGACCGAGGCAGAACTATATAGTGGAGTGAGCAGGTGAACGGGAGTGAAGACTAATTACAAGTGACAGGTGGAAACTGAACTGAACTGATTGGCTAGTGACTGGAGGTGAGCTGGCAGGTGAACAGAACTGAGCTAAAAGCTTACAGAACCCCAACAGATAGTATAAAACAAAGAACAAAATCAAACCACAACAAAACTCAAACTATTCCATAATTCAAACTTAAGACAGAACCTAAAATCATGACAGAACCCCCTCCTTAAGGCCGGATTCCAGACGGCCTAAATCAAGACAAAGAAGACAGACTAGATCGGGTGGGTGGAGGGAGGTGCAGGACGGAGGGCTAGAGTCAAACAAATGTCCAAATACAAACTAAAACAAAGCAAGATGAGTCAAGTTCTCAGGCGGGCGTCCAGGAGGACGGCCCCGACGAGTCAGGTTCTCAGGCGGGCGTCCAGGAGGACGGCCCCGACGAGTCAGGTTTTCAGGCGGGCGTCCAGCAGGACGGCCCCGACGAGTCAGGTTCTCAGGCGGGCGTCGAGGAGGACGGCCTCGGCGTGTCAGGTTATCCGGCGGACGGTCTCGGCGTGTCAGGTTCTCCGGCGGACGTCCTCGGCGTGTCAGGTTCTCCGGCGGACGTCCTCGGCGTGTCAGGTTCTCCGGCGGACGTCCTCGGCGTGTCAGGTTCTCCGGCGGACGTCCTCGGCGTGTCAGGTTCTCCGGCGGACGTCCTAGGCGTGTCAGGTTCTCCGGCGGACGTCCTAGGCGTGTCAGGTTCTCCGGCGGACGTCCTAGGCGTGTCAGGTTCTCCGGCGGACGTCCCGGCGGACGACCCCTGTGAGACAGGTAATCCGGCGGGTGTCCTGTAGGACGGCCCCGGTTAGCAAAGATGTCCGGCGGCCGGTGGCGGAGCAGGTCTCTCATAGGCCGGCGGCGGAGCAGGTCTCTCATAGGCCGGCGGCGGAGCAGGTCTCTCATAGGCCGGCGGCGGAGCAGGTCTCTCGGAGACCGGCGGCAGAGCAGCAACCTCGGGGACCGTCGGTAGAACAGGACCCTCAGGAACCGACGTCTGGAGAGAGAAAGAACAGAACCTGCCGCCGGACTAAAGGCTGGAGACAGCGCCGGACTAAGAGCTAGAAGAGAGGCCTGGCTAAAGAGTTCAGGAGGCGTCTGGCTACAGAGTTCAGGAGGCGCCTGGCTACAGAGTTCAGGAGGCGCCTGGCTACAGAGTTCAGGAGGCGCCTGGCTACAGAGTTCAGGAGGCGCCTGGCTACAGAGTTCAGGAGGCGCCTGGCTACAGAGTTCAGGAGGCGCCTGGCTACAGAGTTCAGGAGGAGCCTGGCTACAGAGTTCAGGAGGAGCCTGGCTACAGGCTTCAGGTTCAGTCGGCCCCTGGCTACTGGCTTCAGGTTCAGTCGGCCCCTGGCTACTGGCTTCAGGTTCAGACGGCCCCTGGCTACAGGCTTCAGGTTCAGACGGCCCCTGGCTACAGGCTTCAGGTTCAGACGGCCCCTGGCTACAGGCTTCAGGTTCAGACGGCCCCTGGCTACAGGCTACAGGTTCAGACGGCCCCTGGCTACAGGTTCAGACGGGGCCTGGCTACAGGCTACAGGTTCAGACGGGGCCTGGCTACAGGCTACAGGTTCAGACGGGACCTGGCTACAGGCTTCAGATGCTCCCAGACCCTTTAACACCCAGAACCTCATCAGTAACCCTTCCAGAACCTCCGACAAAGACAGTTTGGTCAGCCACTTGGGAAATTGGCTGTCAAGCCAAAGATGAGGGGGTAAGAGCTTCAAAAGAGGTCCAGGGGCCTCTAAGTCTCCATGGGGCTCTGGGTGCTTGTCTTCTCGGCGAGACCCCCGACGGAGCTTGTCGTTTGGGCGAGGGCCACGACGCCGCTTGTCGTCTGGGCGAGGGCCACGGCGCCGCTTGTCGTCTGGGCGAGGGCCACGGCGCCGCTTGTCGTCTGGGCGAGGGCCACGGCGCCGCTTGTCGTCTGGGCGAGGGCCACGGCGCCGCTTGTCGTCTGGGCGAGGGCCACGGCGCCCAGTGTCCCGATGAGCCCCCGAGTTGCGGCCTGAAAGAGGGCTCGTCTGAACCCCCTCATCGTGGGCCAGTGGGAGACCCTCCTGGGTTCCCACGTCGCAGACTGGCGGCGGGCCCTCCTGGGTTCCCACGTCGCAGACTGGCGGCGGGCCCTCCTGGGTTCCCACGTCGCAGACTGGCGGCGGACCCTCCTGGGTTCCCACGTCGCAGACTGGCGGCGGACCCTCCTGGGTTCCCACGTCGCAGACTGGCGGCGGACCCTCCTGGGTTCCCACGTCGCAGACTGGCGGCGGACCCTCCTGGGTTCCCACGTCGCAGACTGGCGGCGGACCCTCCTGGGTTCCCACGTCGCGGGCCGACTGCGGACCCTCCTGGGTTGCAGCGTCTCGGGCCGGCTGCGGACCCTCCTGGGTTGCAGCGTCTCGGGCTGGCTGCGGACCCTCCTGGGTTGCAGCGTCTCGGGCCGGCTGCGGACCCTCCTGGGTTGCAGCGTCTCGGGCCGGTTGCGGACCCTCCTGGGTTGCGGCGTCTTGCGCCGGCTGCGGACCCTCCTGGGTTGCAGCGTCTCGGGCCGGCTGCGGACCCTCCTGGGTAGCAGCGTCTCGGGCCGACTGCGGACCCTCCTGGGTTGCAGCGTCTCGGGCCGACTGCGGACCCTCCTGGGTTGCAGCGTCTCGGGCCGGCTGCGGACCCTCCTGGGTTGCAGCGTCTCGGGCCGGTTGCGGACCCTCCTGGGTTGCGGCGTCTTGCGCCGGCTGCGGACCCTTCGGGGTTGCAGCGTCTTGGACCGGCTGCGGAGCCTCCGGGGTTGCAACGTCTTGGGCCGGCTGCGGAGCCTCCGGGGTTGCAGCGTCTTGGGCCGGCTGCGGACCCTCCGGGGTTGCAGCATCTTGGGCCGGCTGCGGACCCTCCGGGGTTGCAGCGTCTTGGGCCGGCTGCGGACCCTCCGGGGTTGCAGAGTCTTGGGCCGGCTGCGGACCCTCCGGGGTTGCAACGTCTTGGGCCGGCTGCGCAGACAGTGCTGCTTTATAGTTGCCGGAGGCCGGCACTGGAGCTGAGGTAGGAGGCGGGTCCTCTGGGACAGGTGCAGGGGCGTCGGCTGGACCCTTGGGGACAGGATTGAGTCCACTATAGAAACCCTGGAGAGCCTCTCTATAGTGCCCCTCGACCTCCTTTAATTTAGCCTCCAGCTCCTCTGAATACTGGCTGAAAAGAGCCTCCCTAAGGTCTTTAATAATAGGGGCAAAAGCTCTTAACTGGTCCTCCAGAGCCAGATCCTCAGCATCACGGGCGCCACCAGGAGGCGCTGTGGGCTGCTCAGTTCTGGGGAGCACCGGACTCCGATCCACTGAGCAGGAAGTGGCAACGGACGGGCGCGGTACTGACTCGCCTGTCGGCCGAACAGAACGGGTGAGGGAGCGACCCACAGGTTTCCTTCCCCTCCTCCGACGGCGGGACGGCAGGACTTGCTGGAGGTTTGATTCTGTCGGTAGAGCCGGGATCGGCGGAGCCCACAGCGTTCCCTGCATCTCCTCCTCTGGAGGGAGAGAGAGAAAAAGATCCGGGCGAAGATCCCGCACCACCTCCGCTTCGACCTCCATAAACAAAGTTGGGTCTGGATAAAACCCATGGGCAGAGCCGACCGCGGTGTCGCTGGGTGAGTGATCCCTTCTATCTTGAGCAGAACCTGAATCTGTTAAAAACAGCCCTCCCAATCGTAAGCTCCGAGCAGGCAGCGAGTTACTGCTGCTGCGGCTGCTGGAGAGATGGCGTCTGGGACCGATACCCGGGGGACAGAACGCCAATCTGGAACCCTCCCAAGCCATAGCGTGTGGAGGGGGGGGGGGGAAAAAAACCTCTAAAAACTTGTTGGGCGATAGGTTTTAGTTGGGCCAGATCATTCTGTTATGATCGTGAATCAGGCAAACCCAGTATTCAAGCCAAACAAGTGAGGTTAACGCAAAAAACAGTATTTAATAACAAAACAGGGACAGGCAAGGCTCAATGGTCAAAAGGGCAGTCCAAAATCCGGTACACAAAAGGCAGTCCAAAATAGGCAGAGGTACAGACAGGGCAAAGCAAGCTCGGATAACCATGGGACAGACTCAGGTCGGTAAACCGGTAAATCAGTCAGACAGGGCAGGAAAAACAGATCAGGGAACAGGCTGGCTCAGAATCAAAAGGCTCTCGGGTTATCATCAACAGGTCAATCAAGAAAGGAACGCTGGAAACAAAACTCACCGTGGCTCGTTAATGATCTGGCCGAGAACTGAAGACCGAGGCAGAACTATATAGTGGAGTGAGCAGGTGAACGGGAGTGAAGACTAATTACAAGTGACAGGTGGAAACTGAACTGAACTGATTGGCTAGTGACTGGAGGTGAGCTGGCAGGTGAACAGAACTGAGCTAAAAGCTTACAGAACCCCAACAGATAGTATAAAACAAAGAACAAAATCAAACCACAACAAAACTCAAACTATTCCATAATTCAAACTTAAGACAGAACCTAAAATCATGACACAAGACAAACATCTGACTTCTTACTATCCGGTTAGAATCCAGCAGTCTGACAATGATTTATTACTGCAAAGACTTCCACGCAGAAAATAAGGAGTCTGTGACCTTAAAAATGACTGAAATATTATTATTATTATTATTATTTATTTTTTTTACATTATATAAGGGTTAGATTTTTGACTTAATCTGGCCACAATTCAACTGTCACAGTTGTCAGATGTGAATATTCTCTTTTTAAAATTTGCCAGAAGATATAGTTGCATTAAAATATCATTTTCAAAGCTCTTTCATATGTTCGAAGTTTTTTCTTCCGCCAATGAGCTCTCAATTTCAGGCCAGTTTTTGAATCTGGACTATGTCTCTTTATGTCAAAGAAATTGTGTTATGCTTTTCATCCCGCAGAGGCAGATTTCCCTTCCTTAGGGGAATAATACTTTGCTGTGGAGTACATCAAAAGGAGACGGCACTCTGCATTGTATGTGCAAAGCATTTGATCAGTGGTGGTCCATTTTTTTTTTCTTTTTTTTTGCTTTCATCAAATGGAGGAAATGTTTTGGCGGCGGATGCAAGGATTAAATGTTATCATAAAGATGTCCACTGGAAATACAATTTACAGAAATAACATCCTAATTACCAAGCAGCATGCAAACTTAGTTTAAATACTATCTTTCTAATTAGGATACATATTCCGAATTCAATGTGCTCGGCACAGATTGTGTTTTGCATGAAGTCTGGACAGAAGCAGGAAACAATTATTTGAGGGTAACAAACACAAATGAAAATGGAAGTGACCGAGAGGCAGTGTGGTGCCCTGTTCTTTTCAGTGTGGAGTCGGCAGCATGTGAGTTGTGTTTGTAGCTTGACCTTTGCACCACAGACAATAGCTTTGCCTCAAAGGGCCACGGCTGCTACATTATGACTGGGTTCATTAGGAGTGACTCATAACAGAAAAAAAAAAATCTAAGCATGATTCTGTGTCTAACAAAGTGGAGCAAAACTGTTTGGAGGCTGAAAGAGATCGAGAGTGCAGAACCAAGTCAGAGTCCTGATTCACAGATTAAAAAGTAAGTAGCCAAGTGTGCAAAATGAAGTTTTTCACTTTAATGACACCATTTGTCAAGAAGTCATTTTCTAAGCTGACTTTAACATTACAACTTTGTTTATTGCCTATATTACTGCTTAAAACAAAGAAAAAAACTTGCAATAGCTTACTTGCCAAAATATGTGTGTAATCTGCTTGATGATGTGTTTTCTGGAAGGCTTTGACACCACAAAACATTCTGGACTCTCTTTTTCAAAGATGTTTTTTTCTTTGTGCCAGAGACTCCATTGTGTCAAAGCAGAGCTCTCCTTGAAAAGAAAGAAAAAAGGCTCCACATAGTTGCCAAACTTATCAAAACACAACCTTTTAAAGTTTTTATGAAGTGGTGGAAGAAATGACCCTAACAATTTCCCACACATGGTGACATATTTGTGTTGTTCATTTTAGCAGCATGCCTACAACGTCATAACTCACGGCTTCTCGGTTGAGGTCCTCATTGTTTAAAATGGGTCTACCATTGTTGCATGTGTAATGATTTGATAACACACTGTCTTTATTTCAAGGTTCAGGGCTATCTGGGCTGTGCAGTGCTACTGTTGCCTTGTAGAAAGAAGGTCCTCAGTTTGATCCCCAGCCTGGGGTCTTTCTACATGTTCTCCATGTGCATGCATGGGTTCTTTCCAGGTTCTCCAGCTTCTTCCAAAAACATGACTGCTAGGTTAATTGGTTTCTATAAATTGCTTTTCGATGTGTGTGCATGGTTTTTTTTACCCTGTGTGTCTCCATGTTGCCCTGTGATGGACTGGCCAGTTATCCAAAGAATACGCCACCTCTCGCATAATGACCATATATAAATGGCCTGTACTTGTATAGTGCTGTACACAGTCCTGAGAACCCCAAAGCACATTACACTGCCCTCAGTCATTCTCCCATTCACTCACACATTCACGTGCTGGCAGAGGGAAGCTATATTTGTAGCTACAGCTGTCCTGAGGAAGCCTGACAGAAGCAGAGCTGCCATACAATCGTCGCCACCGGGCCCTCTGACCACAGACGACAGGCAAAGCGGGTGAAGTGTCTTGTCCAAGGACGGAACGACTGAAGCGGTCCGAGTGACGGTTCAAACCCAACAGTTACATTATGAACTGCCTAGCTCCTGTGCGACTGAAAGTTCCAATGGCACTGAGAAACCATTTTACAGACTACAAGTTAATATTAAACTAGCAGACAATCCCAGGTAACTCTAGGAAAACATGTAAATCTTGATGAGGTTTTATCTGGATATATAAAGGTTTATATTTGCACATAGCAGCATAAATGCTTTCTAAATACTGACAGATTTCTGTAGATGTCTTAGTTGTATACGGCTTTCCCTGAATCATTTCAAGTTTTCTAAGTTTGTACACATAACACCATTTGTTGACTGATTTGTTTTATTTTTTTGTAAGTGGTGATTACATATGTCTCAACCATTTCAACCATTTGAAAGAAAATCTAAATTTGACCAAATTTAATGCAATCGGGAGCGATGCCTGATGGGTGACTTTCAGGTGGAATGGGCCCCTGAGTTTATGCGGTATCTGTGAGTCTAACGGTCCAACAAATCCACAAGAATAGCTGTGTTTCCATCCAATTCTCATGCAAAGTTTGAGCAAACTTTTAAAATACTGTGAAAAAGAAATTGCACATCAGATGTGTTTACGTTTACTGGTTTGCAGCAAATAAACCAGGAGACGCACAGCGAACCTTGTCATACGTGATGTTGGCTGTAATAAATAGGAAGTAGATGTTGCTAACTAGCACAGACCACAGATCAGTAATGGAGCAAGGCTATAATGAATGTGCTGATTTTTATTTATTTTTTTCCCGGATGAGACTTGCGTAATTTCTTCGGACCACATGTACCTGTTGCTGCTTCCAGCCCTGTGTTCCAGTGTTATGGAAAACAGGACTGTTATTCAGGCAGACACCGACAACAGAAACAGCTGATCAGTCATGTGAGGTAAACGTTGGCTAAGTCAGAACTGATTGGACAAATGTGTTTCCATCGCCTCTTTAGACCATTTACTGTTTTTTGATACAGTCAAAAACCATCTCACGCGAGCATAAAAACTTCTTTGCAAATTTAGGGAGTTAATTTGAATTATTCCGTTTCCATCAACTCCTTCTAATGTGATACTTCAAAATGCGCATTAGGAAACGTTGATGGAAACACAACTACTGATAGCTTGTGAGCAAGGAACCCCTCATGGCACAACTTGGACCAAAGAACCACCAAGACAACACCACACCAAAGGAGGCTACTTCTCTATCAGGCCCTCCCTACAACATCGTCAGAGCCCCCCAGGCCCTCCTCACACCAACATTGACCATGAAACCAGTGAAAAGAGAGATATCAGGGCAACAGGGTGCCATGTTGGGCTCCATGCCCCAAATCCCTGTTACTGGTGTCAGCATATAAGGCTGTTAGTGTAAATTGGTGCTGTGGATATAGATGTATTTATCAAAAGCAATTGATATTGTGAAATTTTACATTTGTACGTATTTCTCTTATACCATGATGGTGAGTCAATGCATTAACATTTTTTTAATGCAGATGCAAGAACTGGTGGCATGTTTTGTATATATTCTGTCCTATAATATTGTAGTGTGAACTGAAATCCGATTGCCTATGACTCACCTAATGTTAGAAAACAGTACATAATCAATACATCATCAACATTTTCCACTCATCATCACATTTTCTACTTCACTGCTTTATATTTAACATTCTGAAAGAAAAGTAAACCAAAGGTGGACTTTTTTTTTCTTAGACCATTTAAGTTTAATGAAATGTGTTTGTTAATTATCTATTCTTTATTTATTTAAGAGTCTATTTGACTTAAATTTAAAATTGATTCCCCAGAAAATTGTCATTACTTCCTATAATTAGTAAAAACAGCCAGCATTTCATTAGTCAAGATGGCAGATCTTTTCCTGCACTTGGCATCACATTTTAAAAGCAGAGATTTCCTACTTTCTCAAAGCCCAGGGGTAATTGTGCAGTACAAGAGCTACTTCCACTTAGACAGTATAAATGCAAACATAACTCATTGGAAGATGGATGCGAGCTAATGTCATTCTATTGGAGATTGAGTCCAAAGGGAAAGGACACTAAGAGCTATACGGTTAGCCCTCACACAGCGAATGTAATGAATGCGAAAGTCGGCATTGCAATCTGAAACCGTGTACAACACTGTGCAGTTTAATAGATAATAGGATACGAAACTGGTCACACATCACATCTGTGTGAACAGTTTCTTGCTGACGCTCCCCATACACTGTGTCACAATCTATTACTGTTCCCAGCACACACCAGACACGCGCTCTGATTGTTCTCCCTGCCACTCTTTTGCGGGTGCCGAAAAAGAAAAGGGTTGCTCAATCACACGTAGAAATGGAGTGTGCACACATGTGCAAACACACACACACACACACACACACACACCTGACTCACAACTAATTGCGCTCTCAACAGCTTGCACACATACTCCAGACTAAGCACTAACATGCTATCTTCCATGGAGACAAATCCTTCCTCCTCTTTCTGATTTTGCATGCAGGGCATTAATTGCCTGCGTGATGAATTACAGCCATCTCAGCTGTGCCCATGTGACATACACACACGGGTTGTTTATGAGCACAGATGTGGCACCATAATCTCTGGATTTGCATGGAAAATGTCAAGGGAGAGCTTCTTCTTATTTGCCTTAATGAGTCATGCTAACTTCATTTTTTTGTGAAAGCACCACAGTCTGACATAGCTGCTGAGTGAGTGTCATGAGAACTATGATTGCTTTTGGTGAGGTGACTCAGGCAGTAATTTTGCCCGTACGACGTGACCGGCAGGACTTGTTTTCAGGCTTTCAATAAAACAAGCATGAGATGGTTTGTCTCTAACGTAAGCAGGTGTTGTTTTCACTTTCAATAATAAAGGGGTTAAAATGGATGTGGATATTCATGGCAGTGTTCTTTTACATTGTTCTTTTCAATAAATTAGAATTCATCGAAAAAATTATTTGTTTAAATAATTCAGCTCATAACCTGAAACCCCTCTATTAATTAAACAGAATATTTCAAGGAATGATGATTTATCTAATTTGAGAACTATATCAGACCAAAAAATAATAATATAGAAATTATGGTCTATGGCACAGTTTTCATACACAATCGCCGCAGATGGGAAGGCTTCCTGCTCTTTACTGACTGTGAGAACTTTAAACTGAACCTTAAGCAACTGGCGTTATGTCCACCTCCACTCCTATTCCAGAGTCTGCGCCCTTTTTTTTCCAAATGAAAATGGGGGACTTTGGACTGCTGGGCAACGGTCCAGGGCCATTTCTTCGTAGCCCAGAGAAGATGCTGTCATGCTGGCTCTGGTTCAGGAGCGGCTTCACACAAGGAATGGGACAGTTTTAGTCCACGTCCTGGTCCTGGTGGCTTTTGAAGCTCTGACTCCGGCTGCAGTCAAACATTTGTGAATCTCACTCAAACTCTAGAATGAGCTTTTTTATTTACCCACAATCCTCCCAAAGCTGCGGTTATCCCTGCTGCTTGTACACCTTCTAACTATTTTTTTTCTTTCATGCAACATTCTCATAATATGCTTGAATACAGCACTGTGCCAGTAGCCAGCTTTTGTACCGATGATGCTTTGTGGTTTACACTACGTGAAGAGGTCTGCTGGACCATTGTCTAGTAAGTAGTCTTCATCATGAGTGTAAAATAGACATGGCATAAAACAGCTCTTTAAAAATGTTCTAATCATGTGAAAAATTAAATTTTGAGCTTTCATTACCTGCAATCATCTAAAACAACTGCATAAATGCTGGAGATATATTACTCTGTGTTTAATGAATCTAAATGACTCGTGTCATTGTCTGAATTCACTTTTCGATGACATCCAGATTGATTTGAGGCAAACCTGTGGTGTTGATGATGAAGAGGTCGTCGACTCACCTTGGTTAGAGGTTGATAAACAAGAAGACGGATGCTTGAAATGTGTTTACGTTTTCTTGACAGTTGACCTTTAATGGCGAAGAGTGACTGACCTCTGCCACAAACAGGACTGAAAGGTAGGTGGCGTCGTGATAATGTCACAACAAACCAAACTCCTGAATACAAAATCAGGGATTTTGATTAGAACTTGGTATTCCTCACCTGCGTGTATCCTTGCTTCCCTTTGTTCTGGACCAGAACTTTTCTCTAATCAATCAATCAATCAATCAACTTTCTATCTGTTGCACATTTTAACAACCACATCAGTGACCAAAGTGCTGTACAATGAAACAAGGAAAGGTTAAGAAAACAAGTTAAAATCATACAAAACATGCACACACAGTATTTTAAAATGCCATACAGTGGATTAAGTGCCAGGAAATAAAAGTGTGTTTTTTAAAGAGATTTAAAACAGGAGAAGATGAGGCCATCTGATACTCAATGGTAAGTTATTCCATAACTTAGGAGCAGCAACAGCAGGGAGCCAGGGAAGGGACGCTAGGATGGGAATAATAGGCTCATGCCTACGGGTCTGTGTTAACAAATGAGCAGCAGAGTTCTGCACAAGCTACAGACAGGCAAGAGAGATCGGGCTAATGTCTATATACAATGCATTACAGTAGTCAAGATGAACTGTGATAAAAGCATGGACTTGTTTCTCCAAGTCAGATCTTACTAAGGTTGATTTCACCTTTGCTATTTGTCAAATTTGATATAAACTTGTCTAAACAACACTGCTGATCTGTTTCTCAAATTTAAAATCAGAATCAAACTTTACCCCCAGATTGGTAACACAGTCCCTGAGATAAAATGACAGTGAGCCAAGATCTACGTTTGGCTTCTGTCAGGGATAGACGTGTTAGAAAATGGATGGATGGAAGTCCAGAGAAAACCGTGCTTTAATGTCCTCCATGCAGTGTGTGACTTGCTGGCCAGTGTTGTTTTGTGCCAGGGGGAAAATAGATCTGGCAGTCATCAGAATGGTAGTGAAATTAAATGCCATATCTTCGGTAGAGAGCAAATAAAAGAGGAATGAGAACTGACCCCTGAGGGACCCCATATGGAAAAGGAGCTGTGGAAGACATAATGTTCCATGACCTTTCCTTTTTTGGAATGAGCATTACTGAGAATCTTCACCAGCATAAGACATAAAGTTGTCCATTTTTAAACAAAAACTCCTAGTTAGGTAGGACCGTAACCGATTAGCAAGTCCTGTTTTTTTTTTCTTGGAGCCTTGAGTCACTTTAATGATTTCATCAGTTATTACATCAAGCAATGTCTTTTAAGGTATGCAATTTCAGTTATGTAAGGTCATTAGAATAAATCGAGCAAGAGCAGGTGGGTCTAGTAACAGTTGAATGACAGAGAAAAGAAACACAACAGTGAAAAGTGAGTTTTTTTTTTTTTTTACAAAACTATACTGAGTGAAAAGAAGATGATGGGTGACACATCTAAAGAAAAGAAAATCATTCTAAGGCCAAAATCACATAGAGAGGGTGAGCGGGTCAGAATCAGAGGAATCCAGTCAGAGAAACAAGCAAAGACAGTTGAAGAATGGGCAACTAACAAAGAAAAGAGAGAACCATAGTCACAGCTCAACGCTCAGACTTCACAAAGAACCACAAGAAAAAAAATGAAAAACAAAAAGAAAGAATGTAAAAACTAAAAGAAAATCTAGCAAGAAGTCCAGAGAGGAACCAGATTTCAGTGAACTGACACCACAGCAAATGGATATGTTCATTGCTGCTTGGTAAAATGTAAAAAAACAGCTGTCAGTACAACCTCCTTTGGTCTACCGGAAACAAAATGTGGCATGAATTTCTGCAGCAGGCCATACAACGACAAAGTGCCCTGAGCAGCTGAAGGGCTGCTGAAGATGCAGGTATTATGAAGTCATTCAGGAGGTCTGATGGAAAAATACTATTAAACCTCTGCAGGGACTCTGTAGTATGTTGGGAATCACAGAGACAAGGAGACGAGGGCCCTCAAGTTGTCCAGCAAAACGGAGGGATGTTGCATGGAGGTAAAAAAAAAAAAACAGGAGTAGAAATACGTGGAAAATAGGGAGGTGCACTGATATACAATGAAGTTAAATAAAACCATACTGCTGCTTACTGGGGTGGACTTACAAAGCTTTATTGAAATGTGTTCAGGATACGTTCTGGGGAAAAATCTAAGCATTATGGTATTACTTTTAAAGTGTCAATGGAAAGGGAAAATGTGTGGTATATCAGTGTGCTTTGTGCCATGTTTTGCATCACGTTTTCTTGTTTTGCATTTTTCAGCATTTTCCTGTCCTGGGCCCCGTTTCAGAATGCTGGGTTTGTGGATATCCAGCGTAAGTACTGGGGTAAATTTCTGGACATTCTGGTTTTTCCGTTTCAGAAAGCTCCAAAGCCTTTACTCTGAGTCGCATTATGACAACAAATTACTCCTTGAAACAACCCTGCTACCATGCAGAGTTGTTTGGGCAAACCTTGAGTTTTTCCTACTTCTAAGCTGAGATCTGCTCAATTACGTGTTGGAAATGATGTGTTCTTTCCTGTTGGAGCCTGTAGAGTTTGCAGTGGAAATACTCCACAGAAATCTCTGTTGGGAGAGCCTGATCAGACCACAATTAAATGTCTTATTATTTATGGATTCATGTATTTTCAAGTGTTACTGTGTTTCGCTGCTGTCAATAATTTATCTCAATATTCTCAGCCCGCGCATTACTTTTCTAACACAACGAATGGACGCTCTCACTTTATTTTTATGCCAGCAGCAGCTTTTTAATAACGTAGGTGATGCAGAGAATTTCAGAAGCAACTGTATGTGGTGCTGTTATTGCACTCAGTTACAGTACAGTTTAAATGTGTTCCCAAATCAGAGACCCACAAGATTAATAAAAGAACTAAAACAAAAAGCAATAATTTATTCTTTATCAAATTTTTGGATTTCCACCTTTAATTTTCCATTCATATATTTTAGTGTGCATTCATGTACCCCCTCCCCCCAACACCGTTAGGGCCACCTTTACCTCAACTTAAAATATAAATATTATCTATGTAATATATTTAATATAAAGTGAGGTTTTCACAAATTATACAAGAAAATCAGTGTCACCTAATTTTTAGGAAACTTATTTAAATTATTTCTACAACTTACACAATCCCATAATTGTATATGCTGAAGCCAACAATTCTTTAGTTGGTTATGGTTCAACATAAGAAAAACATAATTGGACCATACCTGAATAAATTGAATTTTCATTCCTCATTTGGATTTGCTACCATGCCCTCTTTATGCCTGTCAGGTTGCAACTACATAATACACCCCCCACCCCCCACCCCCCTTTTGGGTGTTGAAAGAGTGTACTGTGAGAATACAGCTTTAATTCTCCATCAAATAACATTTGACTCATCTCACTCATGGATTGACTTTTTCAGAAATTCTCTGCCGCTAAGTCGCCTTGTTCTGCAGCAACAGCATTGTTTATTTTTGTTAGTTATGTCTACATATTCACCATATGGCATCATTAAAGATTTCTAATTCCATTTGCAGGAAATCTGCACTTCAAGGCTTGTCATTACTTTCCATTGCCATGGTGAATCGCATCATCTGCGTTCCATTAATGAGGGCTACTTTCATGCTCGTGCTTAACTCAGGGTTGATAGGATGCTGAGTTTAGTTACCGGACTGGTATCACCTGTTCTGTAACCGAAAATGCTGAGTATGTAGTAACGTAGCACTACTCAGAGTAGCTGCTTTCTACTCAGGGTAGATCTGTGACTCTCTCTGAAACGGTACCCTGGTCACTTTTTGGTGTAGCAGTTAAATTCACTTTTGCAGTTGTTTTAAACCACTCTGCATCTCATTCTTAGTTGCTTTTATTAACTTATCGGCATATTTTGCAACTAAAAATGAGAGTCACACCGGCACAGGTTAAGGTAGGCCTTGACATTGATAAATGTTTACCTCAAATTAAACTGCTCTCTTTATTGTTGAAGCTGACACATAACTCTCATAGTTGTTGTTGCCATGTTTGAAAGTATTCTTCTGTTTCTCCCTACATTTGTATAATAATAATGGAAATAATAATAATAATACTAAGTTTGCTAAAAAAAAAAATAATTCGCATCTTACACATCCACCATTAGAGCTCCCCTCCCCCACAGAGTAATTCAGAATTTTAACGCTGAGGAAATAAAGTGATCATAATGTTTATTTTCTTTTCTGCAGAGCTGACCTTATGTTGCCCTGAAATAATTTTTCCACAAGGACAGTTTGGAAAAATGTCCTATTCCCATGGGCAGTATGTTGTGTGTCGAACCAGGGGCCAGTGTGACAGCCACAGTTTCTTTCTTCATCTGTTCAGTCATGTTGACTAATGACAGAACACTACATGGTTTCTCCTCTGTCTGTTTCTGCTGCTGTAAGAGAAATGAATTTGGACTGTGAGAGGTAAACAAGGCAGTGATGTTTGAATATCTGTATATGTTTCATTACTGTTGTAGGTTAAACTATTGTAATGCTACACTTTGTGTGTGTGTGTGTGTGTGTGTGAATATATTAATTAAAATGGCATAAATTACTATCTGAAGCTATTGTTTTGCTGGCAGCTACTTTTTTATTAGATATAATGCAGAATGGGCTGGGTTGGAGAAAGTGAGAAAATATTGTTCTCAATAAGGACTGAAGCAGATGCTTAAATGTAAATAGCACACTGGCAGAACAGAAATATAACATGATGGTGTGTAATAAAATAAAGCAATGTCAGTGATTATAAGAAGAAATAGAAAATATGCTTTATAAACAGAAATAGAAGATGATGTATTTCATACAAATGTGCAATTACATGCATAATGTTATGATCTGTGAATCTGGCAGAAGTATTGTAACTTGACTCTAGCCATATGGATTTCGCTCCACCTAGCTCCACTCACATACATCTGGGACTGAACCATAGGAATTGCCTTTATTGAAGGCTGGGCATTATCAAAAATCCTTGCATATGATTGGATAAGCCACTTGTCTGTCATCTTTATCGACGTGCTATTTCAACCACTCACACCGAAGCTAACCCGTGACGCTATGAGAGCGACGCAGGAAAAAACTAAATTTTTTCCTGCTCTAGTGGCACGTGTTTTATTGACAGTGAGCTGACAGGAAGAGGGGGGAAGACAAGCGGCAAGCGCCTCCTAACATGGTTCGTGCTAACCGCTCCGCCGCGGGCACAACTGCGGCGGACGGAAGACAAAACCTGCCAAATCCGGTCGGGAGAAGGGCAAAAACATTGTTTCCACCAACAAACGCCTTCAGAGCCGTTCTCTGATGTTCTTTTAATGAAACGATATCAGGTAGATTGGACAACATGGAAGAAATAGCAGCATCAATGTTAACGCTTGCTTCCTCGATGCGAGCCGCCATTGCTGTCTGAATCAAAACAGTCTCACGTCACGGTCGCTTCTCCACTACGTCACATCTATGAAACTCCAGCCCTGCGTCCTGATTGGCTAGACAATAAAATTGGTTGGAGAAATCACTCTCTATGGGAGAGGTCCCTGATGGATGTGAGTGGAGCTAGGCGGAGTGAAATCCATGTGGCTAGAGTCAGGTTAGAAGTATTGTGCCTCATAGACAATGTAATGCACCTGATTTACATTGTTTAAAGGAGCAATAAGCAACATGTCATTATTTTAGATGGAGTGAACTAAAAATAGTGATGTAAAGAACTAAAGGTAGTATTTCAGATGGACTATAGTATGACGTCCCACCACAGCTCTCTATGTTGTTCTCCAGTCTCTTTTTTACATAACCAGGCAGACCATGCTAGGGTGTGTATGTACATGTGAACAACTGCCACTCAGGGCTCAGCCCCTCCCTGCCCTAAAATACCACCGCCAGAGCAGCGCAGTGTTGGAGCAACATGGCGGGGAGCACCGCCAGCAGATCAACATGTTCTCCTGCTAACAGCATTATAAAGTTATGAGATACTTACTTCTTCACTTGAAATGTTCCTCTGAGTGGTGGAGCTGTTTTGCTGTGTTTTTGTCCTTTACTAATATGTGCAAAGAAGGCGAGGGTTGAGAAGGGAAAGAAGGGGCCGGAGATGTGGCTTGTAACAGATGTTTTGGTCTTAATCACCACCTAGTGGTGAAATATTGCTTATTGTTCCTTTAAAGGTCCTTAATGATTAGAGCTTCCCAAACATAACATGCCAGCCCTTATTATGCTGTTAATAAAAGTATTTTCAATAATCCTAATGGAGTATCTGCAGACAAATGTGTGTTTTGGTTCTGCCTTGAACAATAAATTACTCTTGAATGCACTGCAGAGGATAACAGTACATTTCTTATAAAAGCTAGTATGAGGAATGTATGTGTAACACTGTCACACTGTTGACTATTGCTAACCCTTAAATGTCAGGATTATCCATAGACTATATTGTTACATAAAATGTAGTTTATAGATTTTACAAGGCATCTAAAATTATAATGTTAAAAGTAATTCCATTTGCTGGGTGGAGAGTGCCTTATTTATGTTTTACAGCATTAAATCATGCCACTTGTCACATTTTAGGCTGGATGTATATATCTCCTTCATGCACATGTGTGCCAGATAATGTGGGAGATGAAATTCTGCTGTCCAGTATGTGGAAATACTTTAGATCCAATGCATCAGACCACACTGCAGTAACAAACAGTGCAGGAAAAATGTCAAAGTGTCCAAAATCATATGGTGTTTGTAAGCTTTGCTATAAGATGGTGTTACCAAACCTTTATGGAGATATGGGTTCCTCTCACCATCCAAATGGATACAGGTTAGGTCGACTCCAAATTGCCCAAACAAATAATCAAGGTGTGAGTGTGTGAAAACTATTTTTTTTGTTCTGCTTGTTGTCCCGCGAAAGACTGTGAAGGACTATAAATCTGTGCAGGGTGTTCCCTGCCTTTGTCCCTCTGACCACTGCCTGCAGTTGGGGAACATCTCCCCAATGACACTACAAGCATAAATAAATGTACAAAAAGGTGTGCATGCAACTGGGATATCCACCATGTTGAGAGGATTGTGAAGCAAACCCACTCAAAGGTTTACAAGGCAAGAATAGTTGGTAGAGTCAATGGTTCAAAAGCCACATCTCACAGACATATCCATAGGCGACACCTATTGCATTCCTTTGTTAAGCCACTCTTGAAGCAGAGACATCAAAATCATCTTACCTGCACCAAAGAGTAAAAAGTATGTGTCACATTCCTGCCAAAAACCAGAGGAGCGTATGAAGTAATCACTACAGCGCATTTAATAATCGAAAGAGCGCACATAACAGCTCTGATCGCAGCCATGTACGTTTATTTGAGGGCCCTTGAACGCAGCATGGTGAGCATTAAAACATGCCCCCTTCACCTATCTGTTTGCTCTTGCAGAAAACTATGTCATGTCCCCCACTCTTCTAATTATTATTTTGGTGTTTAATGCTTTGTTTTTGCTCAATTTGTTAGTAAATAAAGCCTTTTCTGTTTATTTTAATTAAAAATGCTTAATGAAGCGGACGCTAAACCTGCCGATTGCTCAGATGTGACCACAGAGTTGGCTCACGTGAGTAAATGTTCTGAAATGAGGCTCTTAAAGTTGCTGTAGATCGGTTTATTTAATTAATAACAATTGGTCTTCTATCACGCCGAGCTGCCGCTTTCCTGCAAGAAATTACAGAAGACCAGGCTCGGTCCGGCATTATTTGATACTGATTTGTTAATGAAGCAAACCGTCACTGTGATCGTTCTGCGTACTGCCGCTAGATGGCGCCTGTTTATATCGTGTACAAGTGCCCGGTGCTGGGGCTATTTCTATCCACAAAAGGACCATCAAACATTATCAGGATAGAGGCTTGGTGTACATAAATGTATTTTATCATTTTTGGTCTTTTTAATAAGCATATAACATGGCTATACCTTTAAAGTCAGTGGGCATCAGTGGGCGGGTACTGTAGGTCAGAGGCACGTTTTGGACATCAGTGGGTGTTCTATGCAGTGTTCACAGCTGGTTGGACTGCCACATTGATGTAAACTGTCATGCAAAAGGAGCCCTGACCAAAATGTATATACTTTCCACTACATGGACATGTTTTTCAGTAGACATTTGTGTGTTAAAAATCCTGTTTGTTGGTCTTATATAATAATTAGTAATGGTAATTAATGCTAACCAGTGCTTTAAACATCACTTTATGTGTATCTGAATCTGTAAAATAAAAAGTGTTGACTCTTTGAATTACTTATATAACTTAACTTTTAAATGAAATTCTGATTTCTTAAGCTTTCAAGGATGCTTACATGTTTAAAATGACACATTTGCATATATGATGTGCTTATTTAATGAATAGAAATAATGTGGCAAACTCTAAATGGTCACCAATGTAAATATATGCTTAATATACTAACACAGAATTTGAAAACACTGGAAGGTCTTAGGTACATTAGGCAGTTGGATACAATAGTTACTTTATTTCTATTTTTACATTATAATATGATTGCTTTCTCTACATTTTGATCCCTGGGGCCAATTAAAATGACTGAAAATGAACAGACATGCAACTTTTATCAGAATTTATAGCTTTCCTTTTCTGCATATTCCGTCATTTAGAGGTCACAGAATTAAGGCATCTTAATATGGAGTAAAACGTTTTCAGGGATATAGATTCAACCGGAGTTCAATCCATTCCTGCTCAACTGTGGGTGCGTGTGCATGTGTGTGTTTGACAGAGCGAGTGGGTGAGCGGGGCATCCATAAAGAGTCCCCTCTCTCACTCTGCCCTGTTCTTCCCGCTTGTTTGTGCGCGGAGGCACTCAGCCACTCCACATCCCCACCGTCAGCCCGTCCTCGCTTTGCTGCCTACTCTGCCTACTACGGGATATTTGTGATTGGCTCCTGCCCCGCTCCTTCCCCGCCCCCTCCGGTGGTCGTATGTAAATCTGGCCGGGACTTAGCCAGAGGGTGAGGCTGGGGCTGGTGGCTCCTACCTCGGCGACGCACACGAGATCCGGGAGCGGACGAGGTGAGATCGCTGCGCTGTCGGAGCTGTCCACTCTGTCTTGGTGCTGAACTCCACGATATCTCCTCCCCTTCGCGCTGGCTCCACTTTACTATATTTTTGGAAAGGATTAACATCATCTGTTTCGGCTGCGCATTGGCCCAAACTTCTCCCGCGGACGTCCCTCTCTGTCCACGCCGGAAATTACACCACAGCAGCCGTGGATTTGACCGGCTGAGCTCCGGGTTGTCACTTTGTTGAGAAGTATTGCTTTGATCCACTCACTTCTACTCCTTTTTTTTTGGATTATCCTTTCTGGATGTTTTGCGTTTGTCCACGCAGGTAAGAAATGAATCAGCCTTGAGGGTGTTTGTTTGTTTGTGTGTGTGTGTGTGTGTGTGTGTGTGTGTGTGTGTGTGTGTGTGTGTATTTATTTATTTTTTTGCACTAATTGTTAAGCCTCGTCCGGTCAGAGCGCCCTGCACAAGAAGTCTCTTGCACTGTCTGACTCACTATCAGATACAGAGCTTAACCCTCATCATCGCTGAGGCGCTGAGACTCTTTTCCAATAATCCAGCAGGCCACTCTCCTCGCCTCAGAAAAATAGTATATCTCCCGATCAGCCGCTTCGTGCTTTTACCATTTCAATTTACCCGGCGCCAGGTCCAGGAGCCTCTAACCAGCTGATATGAGGCTATCTGAAGTTGGGATCAGAGTTACTGTTGTTCTGTGAGGAGGGGGCTCACACGGAGGGACAATCACTTCACAATACAAACACGGTCAATGTTGATGAAGATGATTGGATGCATGCCACTTTGCCCACTGCTTTTAATTTATCCGCTTGGTACTTAGTGAGTTTTTTTTTTTTTTTTTTTTTCCTGGGCACGCTAATCCTTGAGTGACACCGTTAGCGGGGGAGGGATTATACTTTTGTTTTTCATCCTCAGATTTGCGCCCGACTCATTTGGCTTCATGTTACAAGCTCCAGCGCCGGAGATGGTGGTTAAATTGTGTTGCCCGGTGCTTTAATTTATACATTGTAGGTCAGTTATTGTATATACCTTTGCGGCGATGTAGCAGATGGAGATCAAGCCACCATAAAACCAGATTAAGTCTCTGCTATTGATAGGACTTGGATTTACAGCTTAGGTCTCCTACAAGCGGTTTCCATTCCTGTCTGAGAGCTATTTCTACAAATATATGGCTTATACAGATTCATACCTGAGCCTGAACAACACTATCAGCTTCTAAATAATTCATTTAAACCCATTGTAAAGCAAACACAGTGGACTTTAAAAAAATAAGACAGACGTCATATTAAACAATCCCTTATCCTTTTATTTAGTTTTGAACTCCGCAGTAGAGAAATCCTTTTTTTATCATGATTTTGCACCTTTATATGATGAAGTCCACTTGCTGACTGAACATTGTGTTTTCAAAACTGCTTATAAACTTTTTTTTCTTTAGTTTAAATGTCTCCTTCATTAAGCTTGCAGTAACATCACGGTGTCTTTCAAAAGTATTCACACCTCTTGAACCTCTTCATGTTGTCATAATTGCAATCTTCCATAGACTAATGATATTTTTCTGTGATAAACCAACACAAGGTGGTGCAAGCAGTGAAGTAGAAGGCAAAGAAGCATGATGTTCAATATTTTCTCCACATATCTGGAAAGTGTGACATATATATCTACCCATGTCTCCTTTATTCTGATACCCTTGTATAAAATCTAATGTGACGGACTGCCTCCACAACTCACCTAGTAAATAGCATCCATCTGTGGGTAATTTAATCTCAGTATAAATACAGCATGTGCTGTGAAGGCATCAGGGGGTTGTTAGAAAACACTGGCGATCAAACGTCATGAAGACCAAGGAACACAGCAGATGGTTAATGGATAAAGCTGGTTTTAAAAACAATATTCCAAGCTTTAAACAACTCACAGAACACTGTTCAGTCCATCATTGGAAACCGGACAGAGTTGTTACAACTGAGAATAAACAGACAGGCAGGAGCTCAAGAGGGAGAGTCTGTTGACAGGAAAACTATTACATGTGCATTCTACAAACCTGTTTTTTATGGAAGAGGGTAGGCAGGAACTCACAAGAAGTTGTGAAAATATATGGAAGAGGGTGCTCTAGTCAGATGAGACAAAAATACATGTTTTGTCCTACATACACATCGCTCTGAACACACCATCTCTACAGTAAATAAAATTTGATAGCATTCTCATCCCATGTTGATGCTTTTCTTTGGTAGAAAAGGATAGCTGATGGAAGATGGATGGAGAAAAATACAGGACAACCTTGAAAGAAAACCTGTTAGAAATTGCAAAAGACCAAGGAACATATTCATTTTCTAGCAGGGCAGTGACAGCCAAATGTATGATGGACTGGTTCAGACCAGGACAGTCTGATACCAATCCTTAAGGGCCAGTGTTTGGCATGGTTCTAACTTGTGCTTGCTTCAACATAACTAATTCAGAGGGCTTGAAGTGCTCCTTAGCATATAATCAAGTTCTGCAGGACCATGCCATTGACTAATTCATTTGAGGCAGGAGTACCAAACGAAAAGATTATCTAAACATATACAATAGCAACCCTTCGGGACTGACTTTTGACAGCATTACTTTATATTAAAGTAAATGAATGTGTTAGAATGGCCAAATCAAAGTCCAGGAATAAATTAACAATTTGCAGTTTACCGACACTCATCCAATCTGAGCTGCTGGAGGCTAAAAGCTTCATTTGCAGCCAAGTTGGTTCTGAACAGTATTGACTCATGCTGGCTAAATACAAATGCGCACCACACTATTCAGATGTTTTTTTTATTTAAAATGCATATTTGTTGCACTTCAGAAATATGCACAGTTTTGTGTTTTCACAGAAATGTACACATTGAAAAATGAAAAAAAAACAAAAACCTAAGGGGTCTGAATGCTCTTGTAAGGCACTGTATTCTTGCATTTTACGCTTTGTTTAATGTCACTATTTCATAATCTTGTATCTCAGACCAGATTTGCTTGGTCACTTTATTAATTTATAACAACAGAAAACAAGAAAAGACATGTCTCAATAAATACTTCAAATCCTTTCAAAGGCTGCCTTCGCGCTTTGGAAATTGTGTGAAATACTTACAATAAACAGACGCAGACAATCTGTTGATGAAATGAAACAGCAATTAAAATTCTTGTGGAGATTATTCGCAGGCTTCAGAATGCATAGAACGTGAACCTTCAGCCATCTGCCGGCCGCCACATTCCAGTCTCTTCATACCAGCAATGCATTCACTTTATCTGCCAAAGCTCTTTGAAACCAACAGATAGAATCAATTTCCTCTGGTGGATAGATGGATATGCAGTTCCAGTTTTCAAGACTGTGCTCACTAATTGAATCTCAACTTGAAGGGAACAAGCGATCTATCATTGATATAAGTTATTTATTATAGATATTACACAAGGTCATTTTTGGTAGCTCACTAAACATGCATTGCTTTCTAAAGGCTATTTTGTATAGGAAACTGAGCATGAATACTGTGTACTTCTTTAATCAATTATGTGTAAGTTCTCCTCTAAAATAACACAGAGTAATGTACAAGTAGGCGGAGTATGACAAAGCCAAACAGTAGAATTCAGAAAATTCCCACTGGGAAAGCACTTCTCTCCAAAGCACAAAGACTAGAAGAAAAGTCTTCCCTCTCAGTCTTTTTTATCCAATAAAGCCATTTAATAACAGGTAGGGAATAGGTGCTGCCAGCCGTGCAGGTACAGAGTTAATGGAGTTGCTCTGCTTTTCATTACAATGCCTTCCATTCGATCACCACGGGGAAGGAAAGAATTCAGAGTCAATAATTCTTTTCACCAAAAGGAAAGAGGAAAAGCTGGGAAACTGATCAAAGCATTTCAGAGATTTGAGTGGAAAATCGTTCTACGTAAGGGTGTAGGTGCCCCGAGTTGACTGCTGTTAATAGGAAGAATAGGCCGAATTCAGTGATATAACAGGCAAGCTGTATGTTTGGTGGTAAAAATGGTATAATTTGAAGTTAATAACATTGATCTAAGGTGATGGTGCATGGCAAATGGTCTAGAAAGTGTTGAGAATTGGGCTCTGGGATGTCTTAATGGGTAACTTTTCAGAGCAAGCTGGTTTAAAAGGATGATTTTAAAATGGATTGCTGTTCTTGGCATTTTGTGCTGCTGTCAGGTGCATCCAAAAATGCTGTTACTTTAAGGTAAGACAGGTAAAATAGGTTTATCTGTCTCACACTGAAAATGTATCTCGTTCACTTATACTGTAGTTGCTGCACCAATCTGTGCTGAAAGAATCTCTTTTATTTTTTGAAAGATTCCCCAGAACTGTGCAAAAGTTTAAACTATAAGTTGCATCTATTGCGAAATAAACTGAAAGCAAAGTTACTTGTGTTTCTCTGGTTTATAATTTCGGTAAAAAAAAATAAAAGAAAACACATTGTTAAGTTAGTTTTTGGAACGTTTACGAGCAGAATAAACCTAAATGCAGCCTCACTGGCAGGATGTGGGTGAGTTGGTAGTCAGGGAGTCTTTTAGTGAAAAAGCAAAGAACCAGGACTCAAGGACTCATAACAGGACTCAAGAAAACCTGGTGTGAATCAAAGGTGGTAAGCAAAATTAAAGCTCCCACACTCTTCCTATCATCAGATATGTTCACCTTATCTAAACAAATATTCTCCATGCCTATAAACATGAAGAAACAAAATGTATTTTGTGAAACAAGTGCAAGTGTCGCCATGCACATTAAGTCTGAGATGGCCCTGGTTGTATAGGCTGTGTGTGTAATTGGAAAAAAGTTGTCAAATTTACAATACAGAATTACTTTCTACTGTCTCTTTTTTTCTTTTCCTCTTTCCATACCTTAGGACTTTCATAGCTAAAATCCAGGAAATATTAGGGCTTTTTATACTGTATATGAGAGCTGGCTAGGGGTCAAATAATGATCAGTTATAAAACCAGAAGTATGGGTGTAGCTATGTTAAAACACCACAATACTTCTCGCAAAAGAGAAGCCTTTCTCATGAAACCCTTTCTGGTTGCTGTCAGCATGTTCCTTATCCTGGTGAAATTAGAATAAGATGATATGAGACCCAGATTTGAAGGTGAGTACTTTAATCTTCACCCTCTGCATCTATGACTGAGGCTCTTGCTTTGAAGCAATAATGGAAGTAGGAAGTAATGGTTGTATTGACAGATTGAACTAAAGATTTCTCTTCGGGCTGGCCAACAACAATCAGTTACAAAAACGTTAGAGAGGTGTCAACGTCTTTAAACATATGTGCCATTTTCAGTACGCAGTAGGCAAAAAAAAAAGAAAAACTGGCAGAGCTGGAGAAAAGATATGAATGATTTGGGAGCACTGGGAGAATGCCATGATGGGCTAAGCATTAGCCGCTAATGACAATGAAGGCATCAGCTTCAGAGCCTCCCAGCGGTGATAGACAATAGGGCTTTGTCTTTCTAAACGTGTATGTGTCTGGAATGAATTTGATCATCTCTATTTTCAGATCCAAAATGATTTCCCTGAATAGACCTGAACCTATAGTAATACCGACCATAACAATCAACCCAACTGTACAGTAGTTGCTGATATAGTTGTGAAATAAATAGATCTGTTCTGTAGACTTCTATTTCTGTTCTTATGGCAAATCTTACTCAAAAAGTATTTTAAAGATGTAAACTTATTATTTTTTTGTTAATTTACACAACATGCTATACGTTATTAAAGCATTTTGAGTAAACCTGTAGCCCTCACCGTCTTCTAACCACCATAGATCGTTAGATTTCAGTGATATTACTCTCAACAAAAACAATTCTAGGCTCATCTGCATGTCATTTAATTTCTGGCTAATTTATTGTTAATTTTGACTGTTTATTGGCTGAGCAGTCTCACAGTATATAGTTTGAGTACCATCTCTTTTTTCTGCTCTGTTTGTTTTCTTTTTCTGTGCAGCTTTTTGTTTTGTGGTTTTCTTTAAGTGTTTTCAGATTTATTTATTTATTTATTTGCTGAATTTTGAACAGAAAAATGACTTTCTACTCACAGCTCGGTGTTTTAATAAAGAGATAGCTGTCCTTTCTTCTTATTCTTGGCAGGGAAATAAGCACAGTCCTGTCCTCCACACGTCTTTCTAATCCCATTGTTTTTTTTGTTTTTTTTCCCCATTGTTTTAAGGACAGGAGAAAATTTCAGAGTTGACATCCTGTATTCTCTCAACATTATGCTATAGTATTAAGTTCTTAGAAAACTCCTGTAGGAGTTGTAAGTTTTCTCCCTTGTTTTTTTTCTTGTTTTTTAAAAAAAAAAAAATTCCTAGATGTCACCTCTCCTAGCTTTCTCAGTTTTCAGGAATTGACTCACTCACTTGAACACAATTTCATACATAAATATTTTTGTAGCAGGAGAACAGTTAATGAAACCAAATATTTTTTTTCTACAATCCGAATTTCAAATATTTTCAGTATGTATTTTGACAAGCTTGTTGTTTGTTTTCTGTTTCATCATTCACTCCATCCCACTTCAACAGTGACACTTGTAACACCTCTTTCTTTCTTCTTCATCTCCCTCCTCTCTCTCGTAGCTACGCTTTACCTTCTGCCATCTCCCATCTGCGTCTCCATGTCTGTCTTTGTTGTTTCCATCCTCAGCGCGAAGGATCTTTATTGTGCAGTAGACCCCAAAAAACTTTGAGGTGTGTTATTCTGCCGCCACGTTTAGGAGACACTGACATTCTTTTCTCCTCGCATGCCGCAGTTTGTTTGATGATGTGAAAAACGTATTTTTTTCCTTCCCCTGCGATACACAGAGCACTTTCTTTCAAAGAATGTCTATGATGCTTCAAAAGATGCAAACAAAAAGTAAAAAAAAAAAAAAAAAATCCCTCTTTTTATCATCATCTTTTTTTTCGAGTGACTTGTGATGAAGTTAAAGATTATCTGCTCTGTGGATAGTCAGAATCAAACTGGCAATATTTCTTCTTGATCATATTTTTTTTTGGGGGGGGGGGGGAATCAATATGAAGTTTACAGTACAAACTGCTCTAGATTTGTGAAGCGTGACCACCTCTTTTCCACGCCTTGATAGACCTCCAGGTTGATTGTTAAATTGTGATTGTTGAAGCCCATTCGATACAGTCCTGCAGAACGAGCGTTTTGTAGCTTCTCTTAACGTTCAAGGTTAGGTGATATACTGAGACGACAGAGCTGTTTGGCAGATGGTCTGACAATATTAGAAGTAGAACAAACCTTAAGGGTAAGGACAAGCTGGCTGAGGTCTGAGCTCTAATCCTGTGGAGGACTCTGATGGTGTATAGGGTCCAAAGCATTGCAGAATGTTTTAGAGCTCAGGGCTAGGCTGAAACCTTTAGAGCGGCATGTTGTAAGTACAGATTTTCTTATCATGTTTCATATGACAATCCTTGAATTTTCTTGCATTTTTAAATTACCAAACCTTTAATCAAAACAAATCTAACTCAATGTTAGAAGACAGTATATGGTCACTATATCGAGAAAACATGTTGAACTACTTGTGAGCATAAATAGCGAAATAAACATTCATCTGAGCAACATAATGGGGGAAGAAAAGGGGATTTATAGGGACTTTCAACAGCTCTGGAATAGTCTCAGTAGTTTATATTACTACCTTTTGATGATTATTGCTTACAAATAATCAAGTATCTGAATTCTGTGTCTCCAGAAATTAGAAAATGGTGAAAAAGTGAAATATTGGAAACTCATAATGTAACAACCTAGGCAGCTAATTAACTCAAAGCACCTGTAAAGCTTTCCTGAGCCTCTACATTGACTCTCAGTCTGGGTCAGTGGATTCACACACTCATGGGGAAGACTGCTTAATAGACAGATGTGCAGAAGAGACATCTGTCATTGACACTCTCCACATGGAGGGTTAGCCACAAAAGGTCACTGCTGAAGAAGCTGATCGTTCATAGAAGGCTGCAGACTGGAGCCTGAACTGAAATCACTTATAGGGAGAAAAGCGTTAGAGGCCGAGAACAACTCAGTGATGGTGAGCCGCTAACCTTCTCAGCCGCCACAGGTGTAACCACTTAGATCTTGATTACTGGTGCAGCACAGGGAGCAGGGAGTGACGTCATAGGACTGCAAAACAGGAGCTTTTCATGCAGGATCAGACAAGATTCCTCACAGTGTTGTAGGAAAAGGTGCAGCCGCAAGAGGGATAACTGCAGCCTTGAGAGGATTGTCGAGTAACACTGATTTAAGAATTTAGTAAAGCTTCAGAAGGAGCTGATTGAGGCTTGAGTCAGAACATCATGAGCCACTCCAAACAGATGGATCCTACGCATTGGGTTACAAGCATCTCCCAGGGCTAAGGAGAAAAAGAGCTGTACTGTTGCTCAGTTGCTCAGATCCAAAGTCTTCTTTTCAGAAGAAGTTATTTTTCCATTTGCATATCAAGGTCCCAGAGTCTGGAGGAAGATTAAAGAGACACAGGATACATGTCACTTGAAATCCAGTGTACAGTTTCTACAGTCAGTGACGGTTTGGGATCCCATGTCAACTGCTAACCCAGTCTCAATGAAAAACATGTGGTCAAGGTGAGGCAAGGCATGGCCCCTTTTTTTTGTAGAGCACATTTCAGTACAAGGACAACACGACTATCAAGTGTCTCCAGTGAAAAAAAAGGTTGACATTCCACATGTTATGGAAAACTCAACATTTAAAGGGACCTAGTCATGTATTTTAACCATAAAAAGAAAACATGCAAACTAAATAAAGTCATCTTCAAGCGTTTGTCCTGATAGTGTTTACTTAGTCCTTTTGGAGCCTAAAAAGAACTTTGCCCCGGGTGCGATCAGCAGACATAAACATTGTTGTGCCATCGGCTGTCAGTATCACTGAACTATCAGAAAGCAAGATGAACGAGCCAGTAGACCGTCCTGCAATGCCTCGCAGTGAAGTGACAGATCAGCAAGGTTAAAGATCAACCCGAACTACAGGGTTAGGCTTACCTACTCTTTCTTTTCACACCTCTGCTGGACGTTGCCAGCTTGCTTGGCTCCATCACAGACATATATAAATAGACGCCTCGTTGAGCACTCAATCGCACATCAACGTCCCCGCCATATTGGAGGTGGCATAGAGGGGCGATTTGGAAAAGCTGCCTCATTCATGTGCTGCGTGGATTTGTATCAACCGATTTACAGTACAAACCAGATCTACTGCTGATCACGTGGTCAGCTGTTCAGGAAACTGACTCTAGACGGCACAAAGCGGCCTCCCGCCTTTAGCCGGGAACCCAGTTTCCCAAGCTGAGAGCTTAAGCTGAGCTGAAATCGCCTGCTGCAACCGGGACAAAGACCCGCATGAAGGACCCCGGAGCCGTCTGCTCCAATAGCCACGTTCGGCTAGCCCATAGCCGCCTACTAGCCGCATGCCGCATGCCAGAATCATCCTTCACCCTACATCAGCTGCTTCCAACTGGATGCCCAAAGAGAACCGAAATGACACAGTGGCAAACAGGTTTGGCAGCAAAATAAACAGGGAAAGTTAAATGGCTTATTTAGAAGGGTTTACTTTAATGCGTTTACACAGTGTTTTGAAACGTGTGGAGCTAACCGACATAACTCCTGTTAGCAAGATGTGAAATAGTAGGTCATTCCCAGGAGCCCAGAGAACTGCAGCAGGGTTCTATAATGGGATGCCAGCTGTGAAATGTCCTTACAGTCTTCCACCGTCAACTGTCAGTAGTATGATATATATTATTTATCCCTTCATCTGAAATTTACTGCAAATATGGGGAATGGCCCAAATTAAATGGAAAGCAGCCCTACTATGGCAACAGCAGAGTCCATAACAACAGCCTAAATAACAGTGGAAACATGACACTGAAATCTTTGGTGAAACTAATAAATGAGATTGTCCTAAATGAAGATTAATAAAATATTATGCATTCTTCTTGCTAAACCCAAAATGCCCTGACCTGCAAGCCTCTATCAAAGCAACCTGGGATTGCTCACATTTAATATCTATAAAATACAATCATTAAAATTTCAGGAAATGTAGACTTAAAATATTCCCCTCACTCTTTCTGACCTTAGTGGTAAAAAAACAAACAAAAAATAAACTTTTTTCACAATATTCTATTTTTCCCCAGATGCATCTACAAGCCACTGAACGTTGCATAGTTGTTGGTCCCAGGTGGGCTGGTCTGAGTCCTTTAGAAATCGATTATCTGCTGTAGTTATCACACATAGCCATCGTTCAGGTTCACACAGAAAGTCCAAAAGCAGAAAATATCTGGTGAGCCCCAGCTGTGTGGATGAAAATGGTGATGTCAGAAGCGAAAGGACGATGGGGAGATTGGTTTGTGCTAATAGAAAAGGCAACAGTGGGTCAAATGTCTGAGCAGCTCAGAAGCCTACATTGGGAGCCACACTTGTCAGCTAAAATCAGAAATTTGAGGCAACAATTTCCACAGTCCCATGCGAATTGGAACATAGAAGATTGGAAAAAAACATTTCCCTGTTCGAGTAATCCTGATTTCATCTGCTTCACTTAGTAAGGTGAGAATTTGGTTTAAACAGTGTGAAAAATGGCTCTATCATGGCTTGAATGAATGATTCAGGCAGCTGCTGCTGGTGTGTGGGATATTTTCTTGGCACATTTTGACCCTCTTAGCACCAAGTGTGCAGGAGTTAGGGAGTTTGTTCTGCAACTGGTGGGTTGCCGGTTCAATCTCCCGCTCTTACCATCACAGTGGTGTCCTTGTTGTGGCCTTGCCACCCAAATTGCTGGCGGTGGTCAGAGGGCCCGGTGGTGCCGTTGTATGGTAACCTCACTTCTGTCAGTCTGCCCTATAGGGCAGCTGTGGCTACTAACATAACTCAGACTTTTCTTTCATTTTTAAAGCAAATGGCATACAGAGATAGGATCAAATATTATTAGTAATTATGAATAATAGGAGTTATGCTATTCTAGATCTGATATCAATAATAAATACGTCCATATCATAATAGATTATGAGATATAAGTTTGACCACCAGACAATGTCATCATTCATATATACATCCAGAAACCGTCATCTGATGTTCTAATAAGGTCCATTTAAAAAAAGATTTGATATTATGCTGCCTTAAAATAATTTAAGAATGAATAGATGTCACATGTCAAAGTGTGTGATTACATCCCTTTTAGTAGCAGCATAAGCTGTATGTATGCTCATGTTTGTTTTCCTGATTTATTTGCATTTAGGCTTTAAATGTGAAGCGCGTCTCAGTGAAACTGCTGCCAGAAAGCTTGTTTGCTACAGAGCGAACAATCTGTTACTCAGCTTGTTGCTCATTTGGGGATATTCCAGTGTTGACATACAGAAAACGTAAGACATAAACTTTTTTCTGTGCCGTTCAAACGTTCTGGGTTTTGTTATTTGTGTATATTGAACAATGACAGTAAATAAGGTTCTTTATTATTTTAATTTTTTTGATGCAGTGTAAAGCTGTAGTTCAAAGGGAGGCAACAGAGTCAGGTTTAGCTTCCCTTGTCAACTCATGGCTCAGCTGATCTCCGTAGCTGCCACATCAGCTGACGACTCAGCTGATTCTTTCCTGGGTGTCCAATTGGAAAATTACGCACAGGAGATCCAATGTAAGCTGTTTTATCCTGTCAACCCTTCCTACCTTCCATGCAACTTTCTTTGCCTCTCAGTTCTTCCTATTCATCATGTATGTCACTAAACCAATGTCATGCTTGTCACTGATGTCTGCTCCGTTTAGTTCACTGGGATCCTTGCCACTGATATTCTTGCCACAGGCCTATTGTGCAAGCACATGGAGGGGCAGGGAGGTCCCAGAACAGCACAATATTGTAATTGTAAAAAACAGTCATGCCAAAAAACAATGTTTTTGTCACGATCAGAGATACATTTTTGCAGTCATACATTACACCATTCAGAACAAGGAAGATGTATTGTCCGAGGGGAGCTGGTGGCTCAGAGGGAGCGGGTTCTGTCTGGTTTGGACGTGAGGTACTCCGAGCTATCACACAGACCCAAATCAAAAACATCCACTGAAAAACGAAGAATTAGCATTTTTAGATGACACCCTCAAACATGCAAAAACACACAATGAAAAGACAAAGCTAAAGGGATGGTAATGTTTGGCCTTTGGATAACAGGATGGATTACCTACAGCTATATCTTCCCACACAGCATGAATGCCACTAAGAATGGGACTGCTGTGTTTCTGTTTTTGACCGACTCCTTAGCCACCTCTCTGAATTCAGCTACAGGTATTGGTTCTGCCAGCTAGCATCCTTCAACTGCTAAAGCTATTTTCTGATGGTATGGTATGTTAGGTGAAATATGAAGGATTATTGGAAGAAATCGAGACCAGCATTACTTGTCAGCCATTTAAGAAGTTGGTTAACATGGAGACAGGAAACAAGAGTGGTGCTGACTTCTTGGACAGGTCTCTCTGCAGCTTGTGAATTAGGAAACGTGACAGGTGTTGTTTGGTTTTCTGCAACAGTCTCTACTTTAACAATATGTTCTGGATCAATTCAAATATTCCCCCCATTTTAAAAACAAACTTTTATTTGTTTTTAAATGTGTAAATGATCTTGCCCTACCTTAACTATCTCAGCTGTTACCCCTTTGCTGTCCCTCGCAGTCGCTCAAGGCAGCGGGCCAGCTTTGTGTGGACTAAGAGGAGACCTTTTCTATGGCAGCTCAAAAACTTTAAAATTCACTGCCAGTGCACAACAGACAAGCCTCTTCATTGCATATTTGCTCTAAAAAAAGCATGTTTTCATTTATGTTTGACCCAGCATGAGAGGGCTATTTTATATGTTTGAGTTGCTTTATAACATATTTTATGTGTCTTCTTGTATTTATGTTTTAGTGCTTATATATGATGCTAATTTATCACTTTGGTGTCAGTTGTGCTGTTTTTAAAGCACTCCTAAATAAAGTTTCCATTGCTAATAGTTTGATTCTTTTCACCGCTAGAAAAAAGTAGTACTCACTTCTCGGAGACTCAGTGAAAGATTTTCATACTGGTGCATCATCTAGTGGTGCGCTAGATGAATTACAAGCAACCTTGCCATTCAGCATGTAATAACTACTACAGAACCCATGGAGTAGAGTAAATGTGACAATGTAAACATGTCCTGAATGTATTAGCAACTGCTAATACCCAATAGCTACGGTTATCGTGTGAAATGGTTTTCGGCACTTTTTTCAAGTCTACTTGTTTCTTTCTAAAGTCGCTTGTAAATTCTAAGTTGCGTTTTTTTGGGCTTGTTTCTGAACATGCAGTCACTTATTTTGGCTCTAAAAAAAGCAACTATAGACACGTGTAAAGAGACCCGTACCACAGACAGTGAATGGGGCTGATATCCCTCTGCGTACACACCCCCTGGGAGGGAGAGGGAGACAAACAAATAATCTGTCTCTAACGGGAGGAAACAGTAGCTGTTGGACTGCCCTGTTTCTAACATGATGCAAAAAACTCAACTTCACATTTATATTAAATTACCTTACCTGTCCCGCGGAAAGCTGCAACCTCCGCATCCATTTTAAATCGCCTCATGAATTATCTACACCTGGTAATAATAGCTGCACCGATACAGACTCTAATTTCCTCCCGGTTATTACTGCTTTTTCCTTTCTTGGTTACTTTCTCTTCCCTCTCCCTGGGCAAAAAGTATGGATGGTCCTCCATTTCAACAGATAAAGGCAAATAGAATGATCTACGGTCATCTTTACTTGTTTTATACTGCTCGACTGACAGCACGTCTTCAGATAGAAGAAAGAAAGGGAAAACTCGTGTAGCTGACACGTTTGTCCCCTTTTGTCTACTAAAATCAGAAATAGTGACACAACGTGGCATCTCCCAGTGGGTTTATAGACTACTAATTCTAAGTTATGAGAAAGCTTTAATTTTTGATGTGATTTTATCAGACTTTTCCAGAACATGTATTTACTAAAGCAATATGTGATTTTTGCTAATTAAAAGCCTAATTAGTTACACAGTGTTCCTTTACAGTGTTGTTCATCGCTATGAGTTTGCTCTGTGAAAATACAAAGTGTTAACTCAGCATTCAAAACCAACGTTCATCAGAAATTTGTCACTTTTTAAATGAACAACAAATGCAACAAACAAAAGAGATGCCAATGATACCCTGGGCTTACAGCTGAATTATGAAAAACAACAAAAGAAGATGTCCAGTATTTTCCTCCATTAGCGCCACTGCGGGGCACAAACAGGCACACTACTTTTTTTGTCTATAATACACTGACCGCCAATAACACAACTTCCCTCCCCATTCTCCTCATCAGCGGTCCAAATCACTGTCTGACGATCGCATTATTTCCCCTGCTGAGCTTCTGCATTGCCCTGGATCTCATTTGCTGCTCCGCTTGTGAATGACCTCAGGTGAAAGCATCCAATTTTGGTTTCACGTATTTGAAATTTCCGAAAAAACAAAATGCATAAAGTATTTTAATCTTGGTGTTCAAGTTGGCTCTGACGGTTGTGGCGCCGGTCAGACACTCTTCTGTGATCTGCAGCCCGCCGATGGTTGTTAGCAGTGAATCATCGAGGGGCAGGTGTCAGGGTGGTCTGGCCCTGCTTCACAAATTAATAGCATCACACGTTGCGATTCATTGTTCACTACTGCTGCTGCCAAGTGTGTTGGCATTGCTCTGGGCACGGTGCAGTCACTCACCTCCTGCTGATTATGTAATGATTGTTAACAATGTGAGAGCCGTGAGCCTCTGCCAGGCTTCATTCAGCAGCGTTGCACCGACAGCCTGCAACTACGAACATCGGAAATGGTCAATAAATTAAAAGGTCTGTACTGCTTCTGCCTCTTAGAAACTTCTGTTGGTCTACATGACTGCAATGTTGAGTATGCAATGTCCCGTGTGTGGTCTGTGGGGAGGAGCATAGCTTGGTCCTCCTCTAAATGCTTAATAATTGTATGTTTTGGACGTACGTGAAGGTACAGCTGGAGCTGATAGATCACAGTGAGCTGTTCAGGATTCTCAGATGCTTTTCCAAATTGGACAGAAATCCTGCCCATGACAAAAGATATATTGGAATCCCTTCATTTTCTCACTGGGTGTTTTTACAGAGCAGTGATGAATAATGCACACACACTCTGAGGATGAATTAGTTCAAATTTTCATGCAGTACAAACTGGCGGCTAGGGACATGGGCACATGCAGGGATCTATCTAGTATTTGTTAAAAGGCTGCTTTGGTGATCAAAGGCACACGATTGCACTCTGAATAAAGCTTGCCAAAAGTCCCAACAGAAGGCTGAAATAAGTAAAAATTATGCTTTGTTACATTAAAAATGTTGATGCACAAAGTAAAATCAATTGTAGCTTCTAATTTTAAATATGTACATGCAAGCTGTTAGGTGGTTTCTTCATATGTAAGTTATAAAGGCCAAAACCACACATGATTATTTAAATAACTTCTGGGATGATACGACTTATGATCTATTTTAAATGACTTGTTTGCAGTTCAGGTTTCTGTTTACTGGTTTGGAACAGAAGAAACAATGAATAAGCCACAACCCTTATTTTCATGTCGAATAAAAACTAACGGCTGATTCAAACAGACTCAAATGAAAAGACTGACTTCTTCAAGATTTTATTTTTGTTTTAGAGAAAACCTACTGTAGCAAAGCCTATGAGAAATAAAAGACAAACATACGTCTATCATTGATAACGCTGGGGATAACATGGCATCTTCAACCCCGGATAAAGTTTGTGTGGAGTAACAGATGCTTGTGGTTTTATTTTTAACAGCAATCACAGCAAATAAAACTGGGCACGAGTTGGGAGACAGTCTTCCTTGTTCTGCCCTTAAGTTTCAGAAGCTCAATGCCATTAGGATGCTAAATACAGTTTTGGGCTTCTTTATGTGCTAAATACAAAATCTTTGCCAGAACAGCTTTTGACACACAGGATTTTAATGCCAACCAAGAGTTGGTACTCCTACAAACAAAAAAAAAGCCAGCAAATAAATAAATGGATAAGTAAATGAGTTTAATAAAAAGTAATTAAGAAGGAAAGTAAATAAATAACAAGACATGTAAATAACTTACTAATTTAATTTAAGTAAATTAGTTAATAACTGAGTAAGTTAAAGGTAGTGGACAACCTTTTTTTTTTTAGCTTCCAGCTCCAGGGGGATCATCTTATTGGTTGTCCCACATAACAATCAGTGTGATGTGCCCACATAACACTGTTCCTTGTTAGTTTCCTCTTTCTGAATGTGTACGTCTGGTGTTTATGTGTCATTGCAGCGCCGCTCCTCTGACCGTATGCTTTGAAAATGACAAGAAGCAAACTGTCTTACAAGTTTATGACAAGATGATGAAGACCTCAGAAGACAGAAATAAGTCCAGAGTGCATTTGGGAGATTCTTTCACACATATGGACAGTTATTCAAAGGAAAATAAATAAATAAAACTGCTAAATGATTAGGATATGAAGAATAAATAGCTAAAAACAGTAATTGAGTAAAATTGTGTGCAGTTTACTTAATAACTAAATATGGGGAAAAATGAAGACTTATGAAAATCTATATTATAACAAAAATTATGTTATTATGACAATCTTTGCATTTTTTTGTACTTTTATTTAATCATCCTTTATCTCAGTTATATTTGGTGCCTCTTGACTCCCTTGCTTTACGACATAACCCTAGACAAACCTGAAGTTAAAGTTAAAGAGCCTTGGCACACTTAGGCAATATTCTGTGATTTGTACGTTATTTAACACACGTAGCTGTAGAGACAGGTTCCTCCATGCCTAAAAGGTTAGAATATAATGCAGCTGAAACTCAAACTACTTGTTGGACATTTGCTGTTGATGTTAAACTCCAGGTTGAGTAAACTGTTCCTTAATCAAAGTCAGGGTTTCTTGGTAATCTCTGTGGAGTTTCAACTAATCATAACTACAGTAAGCCAATAGGTAAGCTAATGATTAAGTTAGTATGTCAGTTAATTAGGATGTACTCAAGTAAAACAAAAAAATAACACAGCAGTAAAATAATTCAAAAAGGTGGTATGTTAGTAGATCAATAAGTAAGTAAATTAATACACTGGTGGGTTAGTAAATAAGCAAAAAAAAAAAAAAAGTAAATCAATAAATAAATAACTTAGGTTCAGTGTTATGACTAGGCAAGTAAAATAGATAAATGAGTTCATCTGTATGTTTTTAAGCAGGTCAATGAATAACTGCCTAACTAAAACAAATCCACTTCAGTTTAGTAAGTAAATGGTAAATTTTCTGATCACCAAAGGTGAGTAAAAATACTTAGTTACAGACTTATTGATGATGACATGCAAATATGTGTGGGTAACTTACTTCAGATTGAACACGCCAGAAGCTGTTTGGTAGTCCCAAGGAGACGTGTTGTTGCTTGTAGGATCCCTGAGTGAGTTTCACTGATCACTGAAAGCTCTTTGTCCATAAAACTAAACATCTACAGTCAAGCTGAGAACAAAGCAGGCCGCTAAATCAGAAAAACAGCGGAGGCTTATAACCACTCAAGTCATCGATCAGCTGAACTCTGGTTACCTTTGCAAGTTTCTTATTGTTTCCCAAACTTTCTTCTTTTACCAGCTTCAGAGTTGTTTTACTGTCCGTCAAAAGTTTAATGTGCAGTGTCTTATATGAGTATAAGGTGCTGTTTTTCTTGAAAAGTAAAAGTAGTTTGCAGAATCGATTTAAAGCACCTGCTGTCTCTGAGTATCATTTAAAATCCGTGTTTTATTTCAGAGGTTTCTCTGCTCAGATTTAGACTGCCTGCCAGGATTTATAGCAGATTAACTTTTGAAAGTGATTTAGCTTTCAAGCTCTGCAGTCGCTATCAGTGCAGAAAAAAAAATAACTTTTTCTCATCCTCCATTTCTCCCCCTGCAGGCTCAAATATTCCCACGATGACTAAATATTCCTGACATGCAAAACGTGATTTGTTTGTGTGACCCTTGCTTGTTTGGCAGGCTGAGTGTATCAAAAGTTAATTAGAAGTTTTGATGTGGAAATGGATGATTGGCAGAAATACATGCATAAAAATAGGCGGCACCACGCTGGATTGGTATTTTGCATCCACACACACACACACACACACACACACACACACACACACACACACACACACACACACACACACACACACACAGAGCTAAGACTCCCTGTGAGGATTTGTGACATTCCTTCATCATAGTAAAGTATAACTGTTCTGCTCAGAGGATTTATTGGGGAGACACGAAACACCTGCACAGATTCAAAGCCCTGCGTTATCACATTTTATATGCTTGAATTATATCTGAATGAAATAGATAACAGCCTCATAAAGTAGAGGTGGGGGATGATGCATTATGTCATCACAACATGCAGCCAACGGCTTTACACAAGGGCCTATCTCCTGCTTTATCTGTCATGTGCTGGGATGCACGGCTGCAATCGGCTTGGCATTTGGAGCCAAATGACTCGTGGATATCTGAGTGGTAGTTTTCTCAAGGGGTCAGAGAGAAAGCTGTAGACTGCTGGTGGCGGCACTGAAGCTTTAGTATGCCAGTGAACTCAGGCTTGTAAATGTGGGAAAGAAGAGTTAATTGGTGGATGCTCAATGATGAGTTTAAAGTTATTTCAGTGGCTTTTGAAACTTTATTAAATCCCTGTTGGACATTTAAAGGCACCATAAAAGTGAAATACATAACCACCCTTTATTATCTTACACTAAAACTATTATGGCGTTTGGCAGAACCTTATGTTTCATTTATACTTTCTTTAGGTCCCATTTAATGTTAAACACAAGCCAAGTTTACATGTTGTAGTTTTATCTGATGTCGATAAAGGTTCATCAAAGTTTATTACTTATCATGAACAATGTTGAAAACAGATAAATGCAACTGTATAATATATTATTTTCAAAGTATTCACGCACATTGAACTTTTTCATATTTCCCTCATGTTAACGCCTACAAAAGTATATTGTTTGGATTTTAGGAGAAAAAAAGAACATAAAGTAGTGAATAATAGGAAGAAGTACATGAGGCTGAAGGGCAAAGATACACGATTTTCAGACTGTTTACGTAAGACTTTGCTCTGTAGATAACTTGTGTATTTATTCAGCCCTTCTATTCAGATATCGTCTAAATCGGAGGTCACCAACCTTTTCGAAACTGAGAGCTACTTCATTGGCGTTGCGTCATATGAAGGGCTACCAGTGCTGACCTTTTAACTGGAAGAGTCAGAGTTAATCATACATTTCTGTAAAATAAACATATTTTTAAAATAAACATATATTTTTCATGCTTCGTTATAGATATTGTTGTCTTTAAATCTATATAAATGCAAGTGAGAATAAACAGGAAGAGGAAGGGAATAAAATTACGTTTAGATGCAGCTCACTGGCAGGTCGTGCTATAATTAGAACAGGCTCGTGGGCATCATGTTGGTGACCCCTGATCTAAATGAAATCTAGTGCAATCATTGAGTCAACAGACTCAACCTATGGGGCATCAGTATAAATGCAGCTGTGTTTCTGGCCTCAGAGGTTTGTTAGAGAACATTAGTGAACAACCAGTGTCATGAAGACCAAATAATGCAGCAGATAGATCAGAGAGAAATATGTGGTGAAGTTTAAACAGGGTTTGGTTATAAAACAATTGCCTCAAACTTTGAACATCTCACAAAGCACCAAAATCATGCTCTGGTGACATGATGCATGGACTGAACTTTTTGGCCCACATACAGAGTGCTCTGTGTAGTGGAAAACTAACACTGCAGATCACCATGAAAGCACCATGCCAACTGTGAAACAGTATGGTGGCAGAATGCTGTTGCCAAACACACAGCAGTCTGGAAATAATAATAAAAAAACGTCCCCTGGCTGAAGTTCCTCTTCCAGCAGGACTTGTCCTTACACAGAGAGCTGGAAATAATATCGCATACTTTAGACAAAATCCTTGGATAGACAAGTTTTTAACAAATGGCATTCTAAACTGAATTTGATTCCATTTTATTAATATTAAGATCAAATTGGAGGGTATTTAATTAAGTTAAGAATGTCCTGGTTATGTATCTCTATATAAATTAAATCTGTGAAAGAAAACATTTGTTGTGATCTAGGTTGTGTCAAATATTCATGTATGACCGAATCAAAGCGCAGACCTACAGCCTGAGAATTTGTAATACTCTATGAAATGTCATGGCCCACTTTTCAGATTATTTGTAAAAAAGTAAAAACACTTACCATTGTTCTTCCATATTGTGTGGAATTTTCACAAATAATCTGAAAAAAAAAAAAAAACACAAGTTTGTGGTTGTAAAACTGCAAAATATGAAAAATATCCATTGGTAGGAATACATTTGAGAGGCACTGTAAGTGCAGTGAAAATAAGCAGTTCCTAGATCCTCCTTTAATAGATAATTAACCATAAATCCCATTTGGGAATTTAGTTTATATAAAGTTCTGAGGGAATATTACACAGCATTTTGTTGAACATTTCACACGGATGTTCTTGACTTCATGAAGATTAGTTTTCTTAGGTCACAGAATATGTTGTATCACATGTACACGTTGAATTATGGTCCACATAAAAAAACTGCATTCACAATCAAAAATGTTGTGAAAAGAGTCAACAATACATCAAGGATAATAATATCAGGCTCTACAAGACAAAAGGAATGTTGGTCAAACTGGTGAACGTCAAAATTCCTTAAGTGATGACTGTTGTCATGGTGACAACAACTTCCTGTTCTGGGTTTTGTAGTAGCTACTACAGTAGACTAACCTAGCAAGCTCAATCGTCGTGTAATCTGTGCATCCACAGACACACGAGAATCCATCTTGTACTGTTCCTGCTTCAACCGTTTGTGACCAGAACCGGTCCGGGCCAATCTGTTGCAGTATTGGGATTTAATGAGCCCACAGCCAGACCAACATAAACATGGAAGTGCAGGAGGACGCACACATAGCTGCTGCTCTCACATCTGTTTTGTCAGAATCCAGGATTTCATCTTCTAAAGGAGAACAGCAAGAAGAGCCTTGGCCAGCTTAAACTTGTTGTGTTTTTTCATTTGATACCGTGATTGTCTAAAACCAATCTTTGGTAGGCGGGCACTAGGTGTCGCTTTGTCCAATCAGCTCAGAGAGTTCTGCTGAATGCCCCTCCTTTCCCCAAATGGATTTGATGGGAGCCGTCCCAGACTGATAACGTGCTAAATGGAGAGTGCTACACATTATCAAACTGGCTGGCTGGGTTAACAACAGGCCGCTGATAACAGGACAGGAACAACTCCTAATGAAATGTTTGAAGGGCTAACTAAAATTATGCATTTGACTATATAGCACTAGAGTTGCATAAAAAATACATCTGATGCTAATTTGATTTATAGGTGATCATTAGTTCGCATTAAGCTGTTGTGCAGCTGTAAAGCTCCTTCAGTGAAAGACTGTTGTTCCCTGAGTGCATAAAGGAGCGTTACCGCAGGTTCTTCCTCCCAGCAGCTGTGAGACTTCATAACCATATATATATATATATATATATATATATATATATATATATATATATATATATATATATATATATATATATATATATATATATATATATATATATATATATATGCCTGTGTATATGCATATTCTTTCATATAAATGACATACTTCTTAAATTTTTTGAGTCTGCTAGTTTTATAAACTAATATCTCTACGCTATTGTTTCTGATGGAGTACATTGGCCATCACTGTACAGTCTCTTATTTCTGTTTTTTTTATTTTTTATTTATTTACCCCTGGGTGTATCTACAACCTTCCATTCGTGTTTTACTTTACACCTGAATGTAATCACTGAGGGTCAATAAAAGGATATTTTAATTCTAAATTAATCTCTAACTTTATTTACTTGACTTGTTAAATTATCCAAATTTATCCAGTAAGACACGCAGCAGGTGAAGATTGTTTGCTAATTTAATTGGTTGTCTATCAAGTGAGCGCTGTCAGAACGTCAAAGTAAACTTTTTAAGTTTAGGTTCAGCGAGCGTGAAATTAGCAACACGCCTCATAACACAGAATCACACACGAGAGCCGCCCTGAACAAGCAGTTTTTATCGACTACTCATTCAGCAGTCCACTGCACCTCGGCAAGTTATGAAGCATCGGCAAAGTCTAAAGTTCACCACAATCACAGAGGCCTTTTTTTTTTTTTTTGGCGCTATAGACCATTTTCCATTTCATTCTCATACAGTTGAATCAGTTGTACATCTGAAGAAATATTATCTGAAAGAGTTGTGATAATAATCCATGTAGTCAAGGATGAGTGTGACATTTTACTTTTTCTTTCAGTGTTTAAGAACTCTGTTATGTCTGAGGTTTTAATGGAGCTTTGTGATGTGAAATGTTTGAAATGCTATTTATTTTTTAACACTTTACTGGATGAACAAAACACATTTTATACTAAAACAGTTAAATGGTAAATGGATTATATGGATTGTCACACTGACCACTCAAAGCTCTTTACACTGAAGCCACATTCACACAGTCACACTCACGCATATCAGTAGGCATTTTGGGGTTAAGTGCCTTGCCCAGGGGCACATCTACATGAGAATAAGGGAACCTGGAACTGAATACACAATCTTCAGATTGCAAAACAACTGCTCCACCCACTGAGCCACAGTCACCCAAAAAAATATTTTAGGTTGTTTTTTTATTGGCCTTTAGCTACGTGCTGGGAATGTTATATTTCTGTTGTTGAGAAAAATTATTTAAAACAACTTCAATGTAAACAGTAACATTGCCAATGAGGTTTCAAACGAAGGTCAAAAAAGGTTGATTCTGTCAGCTGTAACACAGATTTGAGTCGTGCAAAAAAACAATCGATTTTCTAGCCCATGAATACTAAGATATAGCTACCACTGGAAAAAAAGAAACGTATGAAATTAAATTATAATTTGCATTTTTATAAAAGTAATTAAAACAATGAGAGTAAAAAAATACATAGCATAAATCATTTAAAAATACAGAATAATAGAGTAATAAAGCTGAAATACAGAGAAGTGTATGAGAAAATAATTACTAAAAATGTAATGTTATGGTTGTAATAGAAAGCAGATAAATTACCAAAACGAAAAAGTGCCTAAATATTCTAAGCATATGGGGCTTCCTAAACTAAATCAGTAAATTCTTCTTATATAGGAACATTTTTGACCAATCTGTATAATCTGACCCAATCTGTATAATATGATTGAATTTAACTTTGTAAAGTGCCTTGAGATGACATGTTTCATGAATTGGCGCTATAAAAATAAAATTGAATTGAATTGAATTGAATTAAATCAATACTCTGAATTTTGATCTAAAAATATAATAATTGGTTAATAATTGAATTAATATTTTGTCCCATGTCCTTCTCTATGAAAGCCACATAAAAGACCGTAAAGTTATAAAGTGTTGCTGCCATTTCACCTTGTTAACAGAACTCCAGTCTTCAGTTTCAGGTTTTCACACAACACATTTTTGTGTTGAGTTTTGGTTGCTGATGCTCACTGAGTCCAGCCTGCATGTGTAAGGTCAAATAATCCTTGATCCTGTCCATCGGCATTTTTAGCCCGCAGTTTTTATCCCAGAACTAGTGGCTCCGTTCAATGCACCACTTGATGTGGTAAGCTGCATGCGGTCTAATTCAGAAACGTAATCACCAAAAGACCCGCTCCCAACCAGAACAACAGAAATCTGCTTTGAAAATGTTTCTGACTAGAAAATAAGATGTTTCATTTGATACTAAGATAAAACTATTGTTTCAAATTAATCAATTACGTCTGTATTTCAACTCAATCCAGTTTATTTATCCACAGAGGACAGTGGTTTGCATTGTGTAGTTGACTTTGCAGCAATCTCGCATAACGAGCATGCATGTAACAACAGTAGAAGGGAAACTCCCCCTAAAAAGTAAGAAACCTCCAGCAGAACCAGAACCATGCTTAACGTGAATGGCTATCTGCCAGGACCGACCAGGGGTTGAGAAGACAGAGCAGGGACACAAAAGAGACACAGAACCACTGATCCAGGAGTACCTTCTATGTGAGAGAAAAGTAAAAGGTTAAAGGCAATACAAGCTCCTTTAGTAGCTTCATCTAGGAAACAAAAACCCAGCTAGGCAGATGTGTTCAGAGCCCATTTTTAAGTCTATATGATGAAAAAGAGCGCACAGTTAGTTGCAGTAAAGGGTCAGCCAGCCTAAGGTATGTCTGGCACCGAAATGCTGTTAAACAATAAAAAACAGGGCCAATAGTTTCATCTATAGAATGAGAACATAAAGTTGTTGGCAGCAGTAGCCCAGCTGATACTTTCCTCCTGGATGGTGTCACAGCTAAACATTGCAGTCCAGGTAAAGAAGAAAAACACTGAAACATAAAGTTAAAAGCTGAATTAACATATTTCACAGCAAATCTGGTAAAAAAACCCAAAACATTAACCAGGAAGTGATCATTGGTGTTGCATTGTTAATATTTTTTTATTTCACATTGAAACTGATTACCCTCCATTTAAGAAAAGAAAAAGCGTATTGCTGCTCATCACCACATCTCACTGTTAAGGAAGAGGCCCAGAAATATGAAAGTAGAAGTATTTCATGTTTTCTAGTTGTTAAATAAATATGCTTGAAGACCTCTCATACCTTTTATGAAATATTCACATACTGTAACCCCCTATGGGAATGGAGTTAACAGGCGTTCTCTGTCATAATTTATTGTCTAACCACAGATTCTAATACAATGTGGTAAAATTTTTGTGCACATAAATTAACACATCTGCTTATTAATTTAAATATTTAATACCAAAAAAATTCGAGCAGTATTTGAAGGTTGGTTAATTACAAGGGATGTTTTTTTTTGTGAATCTATACAGATAGATTAATTATCTTAATGAATTAGGCCATTAGCATACATGGTCATATTTGATAGATTACGGTGATTATAAGAGCTCAACTGCTTCCTATTTGGACCTGGTCCAGAACGCTTGAGAAATGATGAAGCAATGCCAGGTTTTGGTCTAATCTACAGCTAAAATGAGATATTTACATTTACCGTGTATGCAAAGACATAACTTTTTATTTTCACGCTATCTAACATCAATCCAAAAATAAAGCGTTGCTGAAATTATTCATATTTGTGAAATACCAGACTAATGAGAGCCTTAATCACTTAAATTATTTATTTTACAGAAAATAGGAATAAAAGACTCAATATAAGAACAATATTAGAACAAAATACTGTACGAGTCCTTCTGTCTCCCAGCAGCTGCACTGGGCTGAGGGGTCATCTCAGGTCAGAGCTGGCTTATGAGCTCATCTAGCCGCTTCCTCTCAGCTGAGGATGAGCTCCAGCTCATACACACTACACCATAGAAGAAGGCTGATGCTACCACAAAGTAAAACAAAAAGTCTCCAGGAGCGCTCCCTGCACTCCATAAGGTCTCAGCCTCCTTAGCAGGTAGAGTCTGCTCTGACTCTGCCTGCAGAGAGCATCACTGTCGTGTCTCCGGTCCAGTTTATCAGCACCAGAATCAGCTTTAGTTGTCAGGAATGTGTTCACATATGAGGAGTTTGTCTCTGGAGTGTGCAGTGCTCACGATGTGTTTACTTGTAAAATAATACAATAGCACAATAACGAGGCAATAAAAATCAAACAAGGTCTGCAGTTTATTGTTCAGGTGAACGCCCACAGGAGTCCACTGTATTAATGTCAGTTCCCTGGGAGCTCACCAGGGTCAGTGGGGTGGGTCTGCGCCTGTGGAAATCCACCACCAGCTCCTTGGATTTGCTCCACTGAGTGGAAGATGGCTCCGCTGGCACCATTCCACAAAATCATGCGTCCGTACGCTGAGCCAGCCTCACCTGGGATCAGGCCGACTATGGCAAAGTCGTCTGATCGTTTCCGAGGATCGCAGCCTGGTGAGTTGATGTAAAAGTCTGTAGCATAGAGGGTGAACAGGAACGCTGCAGACCAGCCTGTCAGAGACACGGCCCTGTGTGGTAGTCCGGCATCCACTGGGATGGGTGGGGGTCCATTCCTGACAGCTGCAGCTCGTCCCTCAGAAGTCCTGGCTGGATGGTATTAAAGGCCAGGGAGAAATCAAACAGCATGATCCTCACAGGGCTTCCAGGCTTCACCAGGTTAGTCAGAGCTCAATGCTGGAGGTAGACGATGGCATCAGCCACCCTGAAGCCAGGCGGGTAAGCAGATGGACTTTAGGTTTTAGTCCAGCTGAATGGAGAATAAGTGGGCTTGGGCTTATTCTAGGTTTCTTGAATGCATGTGCGGTTGTTGCATGAATGAATCCCACCCACATGGGTGCTTCAATGATACATTCGTCCACAGAGTAGGTGCAAATTTGTGATTTCTTCAAATTTCAGGGTTGAGCTAAGCCAAAGGTAGCACTGAGCCATCCTAGCCAAAGGAAACGGATACTCGTCTTCCTCGCTGTAGAAAAATAAGTAAAATATATTGAATGCAAATATATGTTCTCAATATGTAGATCACATGTAAATGAAAGGCTGCACAGAGAGCAGAATCAATGTTAGCTGTCAGCAGATACAGCTGCGTGCACAGCTGGAAAGCTGCGGAGGAAGTGCTCAGGTTGCAAAAGAAAGATGCCGTACATCTTTGCACCAAAACATCTGTCAGCATGTCAGCTCAAATGAATGGTGGGTAATTACGCTATGACGGCTTTGTCAGTGGGTGGCATCGAACCGCCCAACTTTGGATATGTGACAAGACATGTCTTGTCGCTGCATCCCTCAGAGACAAGGTGATGCAGATAAGATGTCGTGTCAGTATTTCAAATCCAGAATTCAGTCGTGTTTCAGAGCAACGGGGATGTCATAAACAGACTGTGAGAACAGAGATGCACTTATTAAGCCTGCTTTAACAAATCATCCCAAGACTCCATTAGCAGAGAGAATAACGATTTCCTTTGGCGGTAAAGGTTTTTGCCGCACATTTGTATTTATGTTTTTTGAACTTCTAGAGAAACAATTAGGATTTGTAAATTATATGCACAGAGGGAAATGCTTTAATTAGTTATTCCTTTTGAAGCCATTTGAGAAATAATTAACATTGCACAGCTTTCATTTCAATATAAAAACCAAACAAATTCCCCAGCGTTCATTTATATTTGAATTAATCCAGTAAACAAAATGTAGCAACCTGTGAACTTTTTTTTTTTTTTTTTGCCAGCTATAGCCATTTGCACTAAATAAGCTTCCTGTTTGTTTTCACTGTTAGAAATTACAATGCTTAGTGAAAGGATTCGTCTGGGAATAAGATTCAACTGCAAGCAAAAAAGTCAAATAAATAAACGCAACCTTTCACTTTGCAACGATTTTGTTTTACCTCAATGTTTTCCTGCAGAAGAAGGGAATTGTTGCTTGTCTAGCCAATTCGAGTCAGCTGAAACATTTGCAGCTATAATCACAAGCTTTATTGTATAACTCTTTAAGAAAAAAAAAAAGTCCTTAGCTGGTCAGGAAGAAATGTGTTTTATGCTTCCAGCTGCTGCAGCAGCTTGCAATAAACACAGGGACTGGGCAGTTATCATGAGTGGCGACAGTTACTGCGTCTGAGCAGATGAAACAGCGCATAAGCACGGAAACTTCATCAACACAATGTCAAAGAAGAAGAATGTAACGGCGCGTGCCAGAAAATTTAATAGGCAAGTGATCTCCGGCAGCACAGTGGTAAATTTCCACAGCAGTGATTGTGTTTCTCCCAGGTTGTTCCAAAAACAAAAAAAAGGGAAGATCAGCACTACTGTACGCTTGTGCTTTACTGGAGTCCACAAAGCTGCAAGCTGAAAAAGAATTGGAAAAACAAAAGCCAATTGATCAGAGAAAGATGCTGTCATCATAAGTGCCACATTTGTCTGTCACAAAGACTGTGGTGATACTATCATTTTGGTAGTGTATACCGCCCTGCAGACTCAGAGGTAGGAAGAAGAAGAAAATAGGAGGGGCTCTGAAATTCTTAGGGGTTCAGGGTGTCTTCCCATCTGAGCTGGACAAACATGGACCCCCATTGGTAAAACAGAAAAATTTATTTAATTAAGCTGGAATCGGAGGTAAAGGGTGTGAGGGCAGCTCGTGTAGTTCATTGAAATGAAGGAGTGATTTACTGTTTTTGGGGCAATACTCAGAGTTTTCTAGAGAGGGTCTTTCTCAAAATGTAGAAACAGTTTATTGTTTCACATAACGTGATGCTATATGAGAAGTTGCAATTTCTTTATATTATTTTGACACAATAACAAAGGATGCAAATTACAAGAGAGGATTGGAGGTTGTGGCGCTGCTATCCTGCGATAAAGCTATGATCTACTGTCGGTTCATGGCGATTATACAACCCAGATAATGTGCAGTCCATCCATCTTTAGAAGAAAAAAAAAATCACTACAATCTGACAACATGGCTTTTGGCCAGCGTCTGGTTTTTTGGCATTTAAACAACTTAGTTTGGACTCATTTACCTCCTAAAACTTTAAATGCTGCATTAAACTAAGTGTCACTAAATTTATTATAGGCATAGTGAGCTTAAATGCAAGGACCTAAACAACGAATAAATAGTTATTGCAGTTCAGGCAGTTGTTCCCAGTATGCACATTGCATTTAGCAGAATTAGTACAGCAATAAATATGTGATATATTGTACAGCTCTTAGTTTAAGGCCTATACTACATTTTTAAATTCCATGTTACCTGAATTTGTACATTTACATTAATTATAACAATAATAATCACCCTTAGTTTTCATTGTGATGTATGTTGCCAGGAAATTTGTTTTTTACATGTAACCCATGCCAAAGCACCTTGAATTGTCTTGTTACTGAAATAGAAATAAGTTTGCATTACTGTGCCTTAGGGAGCAATGGGCTGCCACTGTGCTGCTTCTGGGGATCATTCTGGGCAACAAATCTTGCTCAGGGACCTAGAGTTTCAGTCTGTGGGATTCAAACTGGGGAACTCACAGGCTCTCCACGATGCGAGCATCCTGCTCTAACCATGCAACCTTGCTAACCTTATTTTAAACATCTTCCTTTAGTTACAGTTCCGACATGTCGTTTGATTCATTTGCTGGTAAAGCCTATTGCAGTTTTTTGAACTGCTGACATGGAAGCTTTGAAACAGTGCCGTCTTTTTCTTGTGAAAGATCTGGGAGCTGATGGTGTTAGAACAAGCATTTGAACTTGGCACATGCTGTGCGTTCTGAAAGCCCGTAAAAGAACAACTGACTGTAGTTGTTCAGGTCTGTCTGATGCAGTGTGCCGTTACTGCAGCACAATGCATCAGACAGATCCATATCAGTCTATCAATAAATGGACAGCAGGTTGTGAGCATTAATAAACCTGTTCTTAGAGTCAGACTGTAGAAGAGGGAGAGGAGGGAAGTTGACAAAGTTGGAAGTGCTTAAGGCTGCACAAAGAAGGACTGGAATGAGATGTCGGTCACAGCAGCAGCTACACAGCACGGTCTTCCCAGAAAATGCTTTAGACACTGCTTGATATTTGTCGCAGGTTGACTTCAGTCTACCTGTTACACTGAACAACCACAGACCACCAATTTAAACTCACTAGCAGGGATTTTCTTTCACAATGAAAGATTTGCTCATGACAATTGCACAGTGGGAACTTGGGTTCAGGAGTTTACCTGGAAATGCTTGTTGTTCTCAACCAAAATGTTCAGAAAAAACAGTTTCCAGGCTGAATGTAAATTTAGGATTCTTTGTTCTATATTGTCATAAATGTGGGCAAAAAAGACCCAGTTTTATTTTCATACTGTGCCCTGCAGTTGCCAAACTGACCAAAATATAATATTATCTAAATGAATTAATTAATAGTGACTTGCTTTTTCTGCAGAATGTGAGTCTGATTGATTTTACAGTCAATTAGTGTTTATTTCCATCATCTACGTCATGCTAAAATGTGCCAGCTGGCATGTCTAATTTTGAATTCATTATCAGTTTTTTTGCGGAAAATGTCCATCTACCCATTTTTAATAGCTGTCTATTCTTCATAGGAAAATGGGGGATGGAAGTAGGGTGGCGTTGTGCATCAAATTAGGAGACCGCCGTGTGTGTGTGTTTGTATGCATGTGTATGTGTGAGGGGGGGTGGGCGGTTGACAATCCATCAGAGAAAAATAGCATGCATGTGTAAATGTACAGTATTTAACAATTAACATGTTTGTGGAAGGAAAGCTGAGATACATGCATGTACAGGGTGAACGTGCAAACTCCACACAGGCAGGGCTTGGTTTAATCCCTTAATCCAAATTCAAACTGGGGGTGAATGACACACTTCAGAAGTGGCTGCTTCACTCGTGTTTGCCAAATTTCTTTTGAGTACCACTATAGCTCAACCTCTAAAATTGTCTCCCCTGTTTACTGTTGGCTGTTCTTAATTCCAGGGCTTGGTGCATGCCCTGGGTTGTTGGGGGACTGGTTCCCAGGCTTGCCATTCATGGCTGGGGTGGCAGTTTGGCTGGGTCATGTGGGGCTGGTGCCCAGCATCTCATTTTATGCCTCTTTGACCTGTGGGCTGCGTCTCCTGTGCCTCACTGATGACCTACCTCTGTGTGGAGCGGCTTCTCTGGGGTGATGCGTTGTTTCTGCTTGTGACCGCTGTGGCCTTCTGGAGCCAGGTCCACCTGTTTTTCACTGGTCTTGGGTACTGGGGGTACAGCTGTACAGTACAACTGTGCACCTCCATGTAACAAACTTGCTTATAGCCTCAGGTCCAACATCGACAATGATTGCAGATAACTGCGGCCGCCTCGGGTTCTTGGATCACAATTTCGAGGATGCAGTGTTCAGATCAGGAGGCAGCCTAGCCTAGAGCAGGACTAGGACTGAGCTGAAAAAGGTCATCCAGAAGGCAAAGCACGGGTACAAGTAGCACGCTTCGACTCTCCAAGCAGCAGGTCTGAACATCCAGATGGAGCATCTGCCTCTTAAGGTACTTGCTACGCCAAGTACCTTAAGGAAGATCAGGAAGATGCACCAACTTGCTGGGATTTTTCTTGACATCTTCAACATCTGCCTGCTGCTCTCCATGGTCTCATCATCATGGAATTCATTCATCGTTGTGCCCAAGAAATCAACTGTCAGCTGCATCAGTGATTACATCATGAAGTACTTGAAATACATCAAGGACACAAGGGAGAATCGCTCTAAATAGGATGCTTTCTTGTTGGGACTTCAAATGGCTCTGACTCATCTGCAGCAGCCTAACACCTATGTTAGGTGGACTTCAGCTCAGCCTTCAACACCATACTGCAAGAACAGTGACCTCAATGCTGGAGCCGTGATGCACACATTCATACACAGGTACTTGGGGTTAAGTGCCTTGCCCAGGGGCACATCGACATGTGGCAAGGGGAAGCTGTAATCAAGCCACAGTCGCCCCATATTGTAGAGGTCCACAATCTGGTGGTGCTCCAGGAACAACATGATCCTGAACACCAGTAAGACCATGGAGGTTATAGTAAATTATAGGAGAGCCATGAATACTAAATTCACTCCTCTGCATAAAAGGGGAGGAAGTGGAGTGTGTGAACAGCACAAGGTTCCTGGGCATTCACGTCTCCTCTGACCTCTCATAGACTGTGAACACCTCCTACCTGGTGAAGAAGGCTCAACAACGGCTCTTCTTCCTTAGGAAACTGAAACAAACTGGACTTTCTACTCTGCTGCTCATAAACGTGTATGGAGTCACAACAGACATCATTCTGTGTCTCAGCGTAAGAGTGGGGTACCGCTGGTAGTGAGGACATCACAGGGTATTGTGGGATGCCATATACAAAATCTGGACAAAATGCTGCACTAGCCCAGAAAAGGGCCAGACGCATTGTCACTGATCACACCCGCTATTTAAATAATTGAATATAAAATTTTAGCAGATGCTAGGCACTATTTTCACACTTTTCAGCTTGTCAGGAAGTGATATTTGGTACATTTAACTTGATTTATTTTTTTTTTATCTGAAAATGCCTTACTAACTACTAACAATATAATTCTTCCCGTTCTGATAAGTCCTTCCCTCCTGGTAAACAGGTTAAGTTTAAATTTTGCTTTTTCTTTTCAAAGTCTATTTTTTTCCTTTTTTAAGGTATTCTCTATAAATGCTCCTTCTTAATTTTTCCACAGATGTCTTTAAATTGTGTCTGTGTGCTCTATATATATATGAATTTTGAGGCGGTGTCTCACCAAAATGTTGTTATGATTACATCATGACTAAAATGACTCCTGATTCTTTTATTCTTGATACACACCCACAAAACACACTAATTTCTACACACAACAAAACAAACAACTGGTTGAATGCCATACAAACACAGGTTGCTACAACATCAATGTGGTCTGCCTACTTTGATGCTTTATTGACTCTGAATTTAATATAATCAAACACATAATTAGGATACTGTGTTTAGATATTCTTTTTGTAGAGCAAGCCTCCCCCAGCGCATGTAGGTAATCAGCTTCTCTATATGACATGCCTGAAATGCAGAGACAGGACACATGAAAGAAAAGAAAAACCCTACAAGTGGTTGTAATTTATTTATTTTTTTCCCAGTGTGTCAGAACAATGGTCAGATGAAGTTAGTTTTCCAAGGACTCTTGGTTGGAAAAAAAAAGCTTCTTGTTATATTAAATATTTGTAGAAATTGTTCTTCTATTGTTAGTTGTTAAGTGAATTATTTAACCAGTGAGCCTTTATTTTTAGCCCAATTATTTTTAGGGTTAGGGTTAAACAAGTATTTTACAATACTTTTCTGAACTGTTAAACAAACTAATATTATTAAACTTCTGTAAATCTCGTCTATGTTTTATGCTTTTCTAGGATTCTGAAGGCATGACAGGATTCTTGAGATTTACTGGCTAAACAGTTAACGTACATCCCTTTTCTTGTGAATATGAACAGTTTAATAATATTATTACTAATACTACTACTACCACTATCAATAATAATAATAATGCCTTTCAGAGCACTCATGGACACTACACATCCAACAGCCGTTCATCCATAACCTATCTTCGCTTGTACTTGCAGGGTTGGATGTCCATTACAGGGCAACACAGGGACGCACAAACAAATAACCATGCACACAAGTACACTCTCAAATCTGGGGGCAATTTAGAGACACAAATTAAAAGTGATGTTTTTGGACTTTAGGATGAAGCTGAGAGAACATGCAAATGGCATTCAGAAAGAGCCACGGCTGGGGATTCAATCCCAGCACCTTCTTTCTGCAAGGCAGCAGCGCTACAAACTGCCTACAATTCAAAATCCAATTACAAAATATATTTGAAGCCAAGTCCACATAGAAATGGACTTTTATCGGAACCGTTTTTGTGTCTGTCCTTTCTAAAGAGTTTGCCATGAACAATGTGATGTAACCCATTCACAAATGCAAAATGACACGGTAGGAATTGTGCACCTAAAGCTTGTTGTTGCAATGTTAAGGGTCAGGTTAAAGCCGTGGCTTTCAAATAGTTGTAAACTGATTATTTACATCACAAGCTAGCAAATTAAAAGTAGTCATCTGATATGGCATTTTATAATTTCAGGCCCGTAATACCTTGGAGCTCTCAGCTCCTTTACTAATTAGTCCTTTATAGAGTCTGAATTGGGTCTTGTATCTAAATTGTTGGATGTAAAATTAATGCTAAAATTATAAATTTCTTCAGGCACCAGCCCAGAGATGGTCATCTAAAGCTCTATGTCCAGATAGTTATTACAAGTCTGTAAACTCTTGGTTTGAGCTCATTCAGTGGAAAATTATTTCTGTTCTGTGCTGCAAATAATTCATGAAGTTAAAAACAATCAGCACAGCTTGGAAACTGCTCTCTAAATTAACTATAAACAATTATGACAACTGTGTTCCAAATCCTCATTAACGAATTAGCAGCATGAGCCTGTTATCAGTGCGGTAATTAAAATCTTTGATTAACACCACCTGGAAGTGAGGAGAATATCTTTCTCTTCATTGCTGGAGTTGAGCTGAGAATAGTTTAGAAAGTGTGGTAACGGCTTCTTTGAAAAATAGCACATGCTTCTAAAGGTTGGTATTTTGAAATATGTCCTTTAAAATAAAGTCTGTTGTAATTCAGCTATGATTCTCTACCTTCTTCCTGTAAAGCATACAGTAGGTCGCCTGTCAATTGTGTCAGCGTGGAAATGCTTTCTGTGTCCTGTTTGTACTGCCGCTCAGATTGCTCACTCTACAAACTTGGGAAGAAATATTTTGCCCTCGCAGAGAATTGAGGCAGCCTTTTCTGCAGGGTGGAGGACTTTTTTTATTGCTTTGACTTCAAACACTATTTCCTCTTGCTGTTCTGAGAATATGCAGTGAGCGTAAAATGTTTCGTTCGCCAACCAGCTCCACTAACCTCTAGGCCAGTGCTGCCCCTTTTTATGAACTCACTTTACCATTTATTAACTGACTCACCGACTACAGGTTCCGCTGAATGAAATGTACCACGGTCTGTTTAGGTTGTTGGAGATTTCCAAACTGCTGCGCCATCAGAAAGCAGAAAATATGTAGTTTTTTTTTCTTCTTCTTCTTCGTCTGAAGGGCTGGTTCAATGTCATGCACATCACAGAGGCAGATCAAGTTACTTTGATGCGCCACAATAATAACAAAGCAGTCGCAGGTGCTGTACTGAATTTGTAAAACGGATTCATGAAGTGGACCTGTTACATGAATTCTGCATGAGTTCCTCGTTTGGAGATGCATTTGCAATCATCCCGCTCTTGCTGTGTTGTCAGAAACTGCTCCGTCTGGGAGATTGACACATCCCTTTTGCCATTTTTCAATAAATGCAAGAGCCAAACAGAGGCGCTATCCTTGGGGGAAAGAGTGTTTCCTGTGGTTCTGGTTGTGCTTTGAAGTGGAAGGAATCCTTATCGGTATACAGTGATTCCAGGGGATGTATGAGCAAGAGTGCGGGCTGTGAAAAAAAAAAAAAAAAGAAAAACTCCATTACAGCTTTGCCAAACAAGACATGCAAAGGCAACCGAGCTGCTTGGGTAGCGCATAAACAACAGATGTTCCAGTCTTCTCCATATATCACACAGACAAACTGTAGTGCTTCAAATAATTGATCTGCACATAAAAATACAGCTGAGCAGGCTTAAAGAGATCTGCCCACCGGGGGTCAGGGATGTGTCAGCTGAGTCATAAGGTGGAGAGGGACGGGGGGGCAACAAAAGCAGATTTTTCTGCTGAGTAGAGCCTGCCTCCAGTGACCTCCATGACAATTTGAATAATTTCAACCGAGCCTCTGTAGGGAATCATTGGTTAACGGGGCAAACTGGGAGCAACCAGCTCATCCCTGCAGAATGAAAAATGTCTGCGAACTTCTGCTGCAACCCCATTTCTCAGCGGTACAGGTGGGCTTCCTTTTGACTGGAAAAAACATCCTGGTGAAGATGGTAATGTTTTCCAGCGAGGACCAGCCACGGGAGCTTTAAAACATCAATAACAGCAGCAGGAAGGACTTCTCATTTATTCTAAGGCCCGTCGTGTTTTTTTCAGTCTGACGTTTGTAGATTCATAACTGCTGAAAGTTAAATGAATTTATGTGTATTCCATACCCAGTAAATAAATTAAACATGAAATATATTAAATATATTAATTCAGAATTCAGAATTACCATTATAAAAACTTTCTCAGCGCTTCATATGTGCCCTGAATATCACTGGAGCTCAGATTCCCTTGCTCTGACAATAATGCACATCTGTACAGTAACCAGCAACGTTGCAGTAATTGTAATGTGAACTGCAACCCCCAAAAAGCTCATTAAACCTGACATTTATGCTGATAATGACTGTACAGGAACTCCCAAGTGCCACCTAATATCTCAGCTTCTAACTAGAGTTTGACAAGTCATTTTTTTAATAATCTAACTATAATTTCTTCAAAATGTGATCAACTGTTCAGATCAACTTTTTAAGCTGAGTCAGTTGTGATTTGGCTGGCAGCATAATTAATTTAAAAACAACTAAATATCTGTTGGGACAGTGCATAAAAATACAAACTGTCATCTGGCATTTTACGGCACAACCCTGGTAATTAACTTTTTTTTTTTTTTTTTTACTTCTTTAATAAAGGCATTAATATGCTGCCAAATCCTCAATATTTTCACATCTGACAAATGCTGCAATGGAATGATTGAAGATGAGTCAAAGAAAATGTCTTATTTGTTGTAAATATCATTCGTCACTAAAATATGAGTTTCCAGTAAAGCATTTTTTGTCATTATGAAAAAGATCTAACACCAGCGACAACCTCCCTGTTTATCATAACACAGAGAATTTAAAACCTTTAGCTGCTATTTCCCTATCTCAGAGTTACGGTTGAACCAACTTCTGTTCAGTTTCAAATACCAGCCAGAGAATCTGCATCGTGAAGTTGTTTAAATCAGCCTGTTAGACTGGACTGGTATCCAGCATCATGTATCCCCACTGACATGACAAACTGTAACAAGTGTAGCTGAAGGCTAATAGAAATGTTTATGCTGTGTCTTACAGCAGCTGGACTTTGTTCCACCATAGCACAAAGTGTAAACTACAAAATGCAGCTCAAGTTTGATCAAGGTAATGGGGAGAGTAGTCTGTTTGTTTTGTTGAAGCATCGCTTTTTTTGCTTGCTTTGGACTCTCACGGTGTAGTAGTTTTGTCCTTAATCTCCTTCCAGTCAATTTTTGCTTTTCTTTGTATATTTTTGATTCATGCGCCTTTGAATATCTCGTTAGCGTAAAAACTTTATGCATACACAATTGTGACCCTGGTCTGCATATTTGTTGAATGCGGCCAAGAATGCAATGTACCACACTGATGTTTCGCATTCTTTGCAATTTGATCCTCAGAGATATTACCAGCTCACAGACATTTTCTCCTTCCACTCTTTGAAAAACTTCAAAGGAAAAATTTACATGTAGAGTAATTTCAGTCTGATATCAGTAACACTCAGGCGCCACAAGGACTTGATTGGCTGTTTTTGCGTCTGTTTCCCTTCAGCTGTTCCAGGGTGGCAACGAGTCTGCTACAATGCTGCAGGTGCAACCAGCGTGTCATCTGATCTCAGCTCCATACACTGAGCTGGGATCACTTTGAAAAAATACTGTGCTGTATGAGCAAATGCGTAATTAAGGTGCAGAGATGTAATGTTGGGATCCGCAGAAACCACCATTTAACTGTGATGGGAGGCAGTGTTTCAACTGGTAAGGTTTCTCTATGGCTGCAGAGATGTCTCCCTTTCTTTCAGTAAGTATTTTACTGCAACCTGAGCTTACCTTCCCAGCATAGCTTATTAAAGTAATGTGACTAATGCTAACAGCATGGGCTTGTCTGGGGCTGTGGTGATGTGATGGAGAGTCAGACACATTAGAGAAGTTTGTTCTTAAGCCTTTTTACCTTGAAGCCATTTAAAATCAAAATCGGAATTTAAATAGGTTTTTTAAGAAAGGTCAGAAGTGGTTGCTAAATTATCATTACTCTGTTTCACCACCATGTTACTCCAGGAGAAAGGTTGGGGTCAAGACTAGTTGTCATTTTTCTTTAAAACGCAAACTGAGGGAAATACCCGAGAGTGTTGAAATAGCTAAGGCAAGGCTGAGTTCTCTAAATGAAAAGAAAACTAGAGTTTGTGTTTAATTTCTCCTGACACAGACGGCACATTGGACACTTTAGTCAAGGATTTAAGCAACATAGTTTTTTTTATTGAAGGGATATTTTGGGTTAAAATTTGGCAAGGCAACAATTAAGGATATAAAAATGAGGACAGCTAAACACCAGGGAGAGAATGAAGGTGCTGAAGGCTTAACAAGGGGCAGGTGTGATGATTAAGAAATCAAGTCCAGGTCTGAGGGGACCAGAGAATGTGGACCACAATACAAATGGAGAAGACATGTACAATATAAATAGAGATACTTAAATGTTTCTGCTCAGTTGGAGCATGCATACTCCCAGCTGTTGGACAAGACGTGTCTGATAAGCAGTTCATTTCAGATTTTCTTTGACTTGCCTTTAGGCTTGCATGACCTGGGAGAACACACACCTAGTTAGTGAAGTAGGTTAATTAGTGCAGAAATGAAAAGCTGTCTTTTTCTTATTGGCGGATGGTCAAAAGGAAATAATAAAAAGAAACTAAAATGTATCTCCCTAAATGTAGAGAACCCATTGCTCTAGAAAACGATTCCTCCTGTAAACATTTCAAACAGGAACAAATTAATCTAGGAGGTTTCAGAAACTGTGTTATTATGAACAAACTGTCCCCTTTTTCACGCTGTATAATCCACAACATCTGTTACTTTTTTGACAGCTGCTGAGGCAGCCATGACCAGCGTTGGGAAAGTTACTCTAAAAAAAGTATTTAATTGAAGTTACTGAATACTTCTTCAAAAAAGTGAGCTAGTGATTGAGTTACAATATTTTAAAAGCAAACCTCTATCCAGGGGAATTAACTATTCTGTTACTTTAAAAACCTGTTTAAACATGTAAAAGCATCTGGATCCCCTCTTAATAGAATTTCAAAATGCATGTTGAAATGTTTATTATAGAACTTAACATATGATTAATAAACAAACACTTAACAAAAGCAACTACAAACAGGAAACACTGTACATGAGTCTAATCTATTCAAATGTTTCTGTAGGATAATAAGAAATGAGACACCAATCAAACTCCATCTTGTAGATACAATAGTTTATCTAATTGTAATATCACAACAATTCGACACAACAGATGCTTTAGATCTTATATTTATTGCACATTAATTGGTTGCAATGGGCTTTCAAATAAGTATGAAATTAAGTTAGGATTGTCAATCAATGTACTGTTGTCCAAATTAAAGAAGCCAAATGGTCACCACTTCATATTTCATCTGTAGTCCCAGGCCAGGTACAATTGTTTTTATCCCACAGAAAAGTAAACAGCTGAAGTGGTTTCAATGCAATATTGTAATGTATGTTTACTGCATAGTAAAACTAAGGTATAAAAATGCAAATGTGTAATGAAAGACATAAAGTCCATGCCTGTCTTTAGCCATTGACCAGCTATGTCAAGCCCCACAAGTGCTGCTCTCACAGGAGAGGCCTGGTAGAGGCTCCTGTTTTCATTTTATATTCAAATATAAAGCATTATTTGTCAGATCCAACTTTAGCTTCATCCATTCTAGCCATTAAACTGGTGTTTGTATCTCAAAACAAGAAGCTTGTCATGCCTCTCAGCAGAGAGCTCAGACTGCTGGATAGCCTCGCTCCTTCTCCTTTGTTCACTGAGCTCCTGTCGACCTCAGCTGAGTTTCTGCTGTGACACAGTTGTTCTTGGTGACTAGTTTTGCTCAAGGATGTGACTTTGGATAGAAAAAGTAATGTATTAGATTACCCATTAGTGAAGAAAGTTACTGCTTATATTAACGTTGTTATTCCCATCACTGCCCATTACTCGCAATACTTCTTGTAATGTTTTGTTGATTTTGACTTGAACTAGTTCTCATTTATATTTAACTACTGATTGTTACGGAGATCACCTTTGAAACGTTAGAAAATACTTGTTTTCTTGACTTCTCTCTGTATAACAATTTTAAGAGTGCAGGGGCCTCAGAGGTACCTCATTTTATAATTTATTTATCCTCCCTCACTGGTTTCAGTTTGCTTTGTTATATGAAGGAAAAAGAAGGATGTCTAAAATATGAAATCATTGGTTTATGACATCCAGTGTTCGGTGCATGCAAAACATGGGGAAAGGGCATTTTCTAACAATGGCCTTTTTATTGGAACAAACTACAGACCTGCAGCTGTGCAGCTAAACTGAACTGATGAGTTTCCCACACGTATTCAGGACAATGGAGAAAACATCAACTCATCTTTTATTGCTACAGTCTTTTATTTTGTATATTTTATTTATTTATTTTGTATACTTTGTACTGATAACAGTAAGTTTTTTAAATTTTTTGTCTATTTAAAAGAGGCTACTCTTGAAACTGAGGCTCTGCCCCAGTGAGATATACCTTTATAAATAAATGTGAAATAAAAAAATACAACTTCCACATTGTTAGTTGTATATGTTTGAAACTTGGTTTTAGACTGTTGCAAAGTTTACATTAACACCTGCTTTGTTCTTATTGATACTGTCAGTAAAATGCTCCCCAACACTTCATATATTTATCCATACATTTTGAAGGCACCTTTGGTTTGGATCTACAGCACCTCGGTTTTGACATTTGCTACAATCCTGATTGTTACTTCTAGAATGGTCTTTGTTTTGCCTGTTTCTGTTATGGAGCATTAGTGAAGAAAAAGTCTGAAATTTTCTAAACGGCAATTAGATTTCTATTTGGTTTTTGATAATATTGCATGCCAATCTTGAAATTGGTTGTGGGTTCAGTCCCCAGTCATTTGACAGCGAGCAAATAAAAAAGACATGCCGCTGACATGTCTGCTGCTGTGGGTCTGACAGTAAAATAGACTGCAAGTACAAACCTAAATATCTATAACTGTGATAAGATTAAAAACTACAAGTGCTTCTATGATGTGGATGGGGTTAAAGGATGTGTATGTATAGAAATCCATGTTTCCATTTGAATTGACTAGTCATAATGTTTTGTATGGTCTTATTGCTCTATTTCTAAAAATCTATATGGATTTAGTACTTTTGTTTGCTTTTATTCGAGAAGTTGATCACTGATCATGATTTTTTTTTAACCTTAAGTATCTATAGTGGTACCTATGAAAGACCAGATCGATAAGGACTATCGTTAAGAGTAGTAGTATAGATAAATCCTTAATGATACCCATCCCTAGAGAGCACTGCTTGATGTTTAGGACTTCCTCTGTCATGAAGGTAACCACAGACTGGTTCAGTGTAAAGCTAAATATACTTCACAGGCCATTATTTTACTGCTTCTTGATGATAAACTGTTACCAGTCATTTCAGAGGGTTGCATAATAACACTGATTGCATTGTAATTAGCTTTATTATAGTTGCTGTGAAACAAGGAACTTGATTGCATGTAGACAGCTAGCATAACCCTAAGTTAAGGTGAGAATCCTGCAGACAGACATTTTTAAGAAAATAGATTATTGAGGCATAAAAAGGTCAAATGCATGTTGAACTCTAAGCATTGCTGGCAGTACTTATTTTTCATCAGATGGTGGAAAAAAACAAATGGGTGCCCTAAAAATGCTAGCTTGTAATCCCTGATGTAGTTTTTGTTGTGAACTGTCTTATGCCAATACTGTATCATTAACAATACCTAATCACTTATTTACTTAATATTTGAAATGGTTTGAATTGTTTTTATAGTAAATCTGAGCAAAACGACTATTTGGATATAAAGCTGGCTTGATGTGTGCAAGATTTGCAACAGGTTAGAGGATTAAAAAAAGGTTTAAAAAAAAGCTGTGAACTATTAAACATTATTGTTAAAATTCATGCAAATATATGTACGATTGTTTTTAAGTTGTGACTGCTTGAATACAGTTAATGTTCAGTACACATGGTGCATGCCCATTCATGAGTTTAACATACTGTTTTCAGCCCAGGTTGTTGAATTGTGAAAATTTGCTGAATATTGATGCGGTAGGTAGTGCAGAGCGTGTGAGATTGTTGAGACATGATTCATTGTATACATTGAAGAAATGGGAAGGATTCATTTGAAAGTCAATGCCAAAGCCTAGACATGCTCTGGAGGATTTAAAACCACCAGTCAAACTTATGATGGCATCTCTCAGGGGGTTCTAGGGAAAACTCTCTATAGTTTCTCTGCTTTGCTGTAAAAAAAAAAGAAAACACCTAGATTTGCAGCATTTGCACAAACATGAGCATCTTTTTCCAAGGCGTCGCAAAGTTATATATGCTGGCAAATGTCATTGCTGCAGCCCCAAATACATTAGATTATGTTGTTTATGTGGGACGATGAACATCAAAACTTTTAAATTCTTCTTTCTTTCCACAATTCTGTTTTGATTTCATCCTAATTTGCAACTTTCTTTTTTTTGGTGGGGGTGTGGGGGTTACATCTGTCCAGTCGTATCTATTTGTGTAGACAGAAAAAGTCTTGCAGGGTTTTTTTTTTTTAAACTGACCTTATCAGGACTTTGGGATATTACTTTCTATCGACCATTTACACATCAGCAGTGTAGTGAGACACCAGAAGGAACACTAAAATAACTGATTTCAAGAGGAAAAAAGTTAAAATAATCATGTAATCAAGGTCAAAATTTAGTTGCTGGCTTGAGAAGATATGTCTGTAAATGTCAGAGACAGCTGTTTTCTTATTTGTAAAGGGCTGTTTAAACCCTTTGAAAACCAAAGTGTGGGGATAGTAAATAAGTATTGGTCAGAATTAAGTAGTGGGAGTTATTCTGCAATATATGTTTTATATACAAACCATTCAGGTTCACAATCCACTTTTCCACTGAGGGTTGTGTGGTGCTGGTGCCCATCACCAGTGGTCTAATATACAAACCAAAATGGTGAAAGATTAAAACTCCCAATAAAGGGAAGTTTCAACTTTTCTTTAAATTCATCGTTGTAAATTTGTCAGGCACTTTATTGGATGGCAGATTTAACAGCTTCAAATTCCACTTATCTGTGTTCACAGCACCCATATAAATTAGTCAATTAACAACCCACTTAACACCAGGACATTGTAAAGAAGTGGGCTGATTGTGCTGGCAGCTTTGGCAATCCACCTTGTTTGGCTCAAATTCAGCTTTTTAAGTAGAAAATTGTGACAGCTGTTGTTGCTTGAAGTTCCTACATTGGTCTGAAGCGCAACAGTATAAGTAAACCGAAACACTGCAGAACTGACAAAGATTTAGGAGTCGGAACATTTTCAGAAAAATATAGTTAAAGTCCGATTGCCTCTGATTTGTTTGCTAAAAACTGATTTGAAAAATACAGCAGGTCCTTTTGGCGGTACGAACATTTCTATGAAAACAATTAATTTACATAGGGTTCAGTACCTTATAGGAGAGAAAGTCAATCATTTATTCAAATGATCTGCACTTACTGGCTTTGTTTCATAACATATATGATGTTCACGAGATTCTACACCCTAAACCTTAAATTGACATCAAGCTTCAAGTCTTTAGAGCTTAAGTCTCACTCCAGTCTGAAGCAGTGACTCCTCTGTGTTAACTTCCATGGGCAGTGGTGTGTTGTAAACATCAACCTGGCCTGGGACTACAGATGAAATTTAGCCTTCATGGCGAACTCGGGGATGGTTACATGTCGATTTCATGAACCTATGTTAGTTAATATGCATTATCCCATTGCAAGTAATAGTAATAAAAAGTCCTCGAGGTCTACCAACCTCCATGTTTTAGATATTTCCCTTCTCTGACATCTCATCTTTCACCAGAGCTGTTTCGGTGCTATGATGAGCTCTCACATTCACTTTGTAAATGTTCGAATACTTGATTAGCAACTATTTTCTCAAGAATTTTAGATAGGAAGATTAGATATAGAGGTTTGTATTTTATTAAGTCATCTTGATCAAGAGAGGGTTTCTTAAGTAAAGGTTTAATAACAGCTACTTTAAAAGCCTGTGGTACATATCTATTTACTAATGATAGAGTAATCATGTCTAAAATGGGTATATTTATCAAAGAGAATACTTCCTTAAATAGCTTGGTTGGGATTGGGTAACATACAAATTGAAGGATCTATCTATCTATCTATCTATCTATCTATCTATCTATCTATCTATCTATCTATCTATCTATCTATCTATCTATCTATCTATCTATCTATCTATCTATCTATCTATCTATCTATCTATCTATCTATCTATCTATCTATCTATCTATCTATCTATCTATCTATCTATCTATCTATCTATCTATCTATCTATCTAATAAAACCTTTTAAACACAATGCAAAGCTAAATAGTTGTGTAGGTGCTTTGATGTAAAATGTTTGAGAATATTCTACAGTTTGAAATGCATACATTTGTAACTTTGATATCATTTTTAAATGTTATAGAAAAGACATGAAAAAAAATGTTGTGCTGGCTAAATCTGAAAGATCTTGCACAACTGTTCCAACGGCTTTTCCAACACGTTCCTATATTTCTATTAACATCCAACACAGTTCTTTAGAGGGTGAATAAATGCTTAGGATGCCTAAAAGCTGAAAATGTGCAGGAAACCTGTAAGCTCAGGGAGTCAAGAGAAGTCATAAAGTCAAAAAAAGTAAAGTTTGAGTGTTCACTGTTGGTCCAGAACATCACAGTGACATGCCGCTGTGCTGGTGGAACCTCCTAACCTCCTGTGAATAGCATGTGGGCTCAGAAGTCTGCCGCAGCACTGCCATTGTTGTCAAACTTGGTGTCACTCCAACAGAACAAGGAAGCAGGGTCACCAAGCTGCTGTCAGTCATCTCCCTCTGTTGAAGAAAGATGAGCAGGCACTTGAGGTCTGAGATTGCTAAAAAGCTGCAGCTTACTCCTTGCCTGTGCAGAATGGAGAAAAACAAACTGTCACAAAGCGTTTACCTGAGTTACAGATACCGTGGAAGTAAATGCTAACAACCAGGTGGTTAAATATAAGGCAGAGGAAATGAATTCATTGTTTTGTGTGTAAATGTGTGAATAATGATTCAGATTTATTACATTTGTTGTTCCATCAGGGCTGTGTCTGTGATGTCGTGTCGCTGGGCATGTTCTCACAGAGTCCTTTTTGTTTAATTCATGCCATGCAAAGGTTCAACTTGTCCTCATGCGACATGATGAATAATTGAAAATGCATTACACTCGAGGTGTAAAGTGAACATTCGCAGTCTCATATAAATGTACTTAGGCTGCATTCATGCTTGCACTAGAGCTGTTGAAAATCTTATCCCTCCACTACATCACAGTTACTTGATTTAAACACTCAGCCTAATTAATCCAAAGCCCCCACTTTAATTGCCTAAATATATTGTCTCTTCTTATCTAGATTTTTTTTCATGACGTCTCTTTCCCCATAATTGATTCCAAAAGAGATGCTATCTCATTGCTGAGTGTGGGGCACATATTGATAGCTTTAGTGTAAACCAGCGACAGCTTTGTAGATCTCATTGTCTATGCTAATTACAGCATGCTTGATGAATTGCCTCAGCCAAATGGTATTGAACCTTCAAATTGTTGTAGAGGAGCGCTCACCAGTCTTGCTTGGTTTTTGACAGGAAAAGACCAATGAAGACAGCCGGATGGTGGTTGGTTGCCATCTTACTGGTGGGGATCTCCGGGCTTGGCGCCACTGGGAGACCCGACCAAGAGGGATTCGGGTTGCAGCCCTATCGACCAGTCGTAAAATTCCGACACAAGGTATTGATCGCCTTCTGTTTCCATTTGCTGCAATTAGACTTTTTAGGTTCTGCCAAATATAAAGCGCGGTATGGAGGGAATTTATTGATGCATCTCCTGATTTTTTTTTTCTTTAATCCACACTATATTAATAATAAAAATATTGAAAGAGCATTATCCCTCCCTCTGTGCCACAAGACAGTTTTTCCAAAAGATATTATGAGATTAATATGAATCCCAAATGAAAAAAGATTATTTCTTTTAGCTGAACAGCTTAAGTGAAAGATGTAATTGAATGCTTATTGACCAAATGATAAAGTGCAACTCCCACAGGCAAAAACCTGTGGGTTTTATTAATATCCCTTACCGCATCTAAAAGCACAAGTCATTATTGTAGACCTGCAAAGCAGCCGCATGCCATTTTTCTTTGATTTAGTTTTAAACAGATGAGCGTGTGTTTGTATTAATAAGAAAACAGACGAGGAAAAATTATTTGCATATGAAGACATTAAGAAAATGGTTTGGAATGTGATACTTCAGTTTACATTTCCCAGACATCTCAGAGCGCAGGCAGAGAAAAACAATGTTTCATTTTTCTTTTAATCCTGTCTGACACAGCCAGACAAAATATTACATTTAGCATTTATTTTAGTTGAGGCTTGTAAGGTGGCAAAACGGCTTGAAGATTAAAGGCAGTGGCAGCGGTTTAAAAGGTTAGTGGCTGAGAGGAAGTAAATATAACGGGGTGTCATAGGGAACAGATGGTGGAAACGTCATTGGACTGTAATGAAATTTACTAAGAAGCTGAAAGGGATAAAACTGTTGAAGAGACAATGGTCAAACACATGCTGACCTTTTAAAATATTTATTAAATTAAAAAGTAAGGTCTCCCAGCTCGACCTTTTCTCTTTTTTACATAAACTCTTCCATGAACATCTGCTTATTATTTATGCATTTATATTTTTGGCCCACAATCTTTATAGTCTCTTAAGATTAATCAATTTCAAGGTATACCTGATGAAGTAGACACAATGTTTTATTGTTGAGTTACAGAAGTTTAATAGGTCTTTAAACCCTCCTTCAGAGACAGAACTTTTGCTTATGCATATTCTAAAGATTACAGGAGTTGATTTTAAAGTGCAGTGATGCATTCCTAATTACAGAAATGTCAACATAATGTGCAGGAAATAACGTATTTCATATGTGACCTGAGCAAATAATCTTTTTAGTGATAAATTATGTATAACATGTAGCTCTTTTACTGAATGCTCAATATGTACCCTGAACGAAAAGCTGTCATCCAGGCAAATAGCCATATCTTTGAGGAGGTATTCTTCCACTGAATACACTCAATAAGCTCTCCATCGTAGGTAGAAATGCCAGCACTGTTTAAGAAACTCCACTGACGTCTGAAACAGAAATTATTTGATTTTATTCACACTAAAAGCCAACCTTAAGGCTTGCAGTAGCTGTATAACATTTAAAAGCTCTCCAACAACTTTCTTTCACAGCTGTGCAAAGCATCATCTGCATAAAGGAGCACTTGAGTTGTAGAAATACTATATCTGGCGTGGTTTAAACAAAGGAAGATAAAACTGAGCCCAAGATTGAGCCTTGAAGAACTAAATTTAAAATCTCACAAAAAATTAGCTCAGATCTGTCTGCAAAAACACCGTGTTCCATCTCAATGTAACTCCTAAGCCAGCCTAAAGCGCCATCAATGCGATCTCACTGAGTCTCCTCAACAGCAGCTCAATTGCATCATCAAACAGGGAATCACAATGCTACTTACTTTTCAAAACTTTACAGGCATAGCTATGGTCGCAAAGCCAGAACAAAGAAACACTTTAGATTCGTTAGTGTTTAAGTCTCAATATTAATGACATTAATATTGAGACTTAATAATAGTGATATGCTTAGCAAAGCAATAAATCACAAAGACTAGAATATGGATTTTTTTAAGGCCAATATCTTTCAGTGTCTTATAGACTACCATCAATTGACCATAGAAATGACAGATGAAGGTGAAATAATGTATTGCGTAGACTTTGAATTAGAGAGACTCTGTTACATTTGCATTATAAATAGAACCAGCTGACATAAAATGCTAAAATTTTTCAGAAACTTCAGGTTTCTTGATTCCCAGTAAATAAAAAAATCTTCAGGAATAAGTATTTATATTCTTTTTTTGTCTCTTTCTCAGTGTAATATAAAATTTAAGACAGATCTGTTAGATAGTGGCATCAATAATAACATAAATACTGCTTCATATATTTGTTTTCCTGGATATTGCTTGCATTTTTGTCAATTTTTTTTTTATATATACATGATCCTTATTTTCTTGGCTCTGCTTTGTAATTCTCCTTAACCCACATATTTTGAGTTACATCAAAGCAAGTAAAATGTTTCCTAGAGTTTCAGAGATTTATCTTGTAAAGTGTTTATTTTGAAGTCTGGGGAGAAGGTAATGTGATTTTCTTTGCCCCATGTTCACAGTGTTTGGCAGAGGATTTCAGAGATGGAACATTTCTCCCTAAGTGCTCTAAAGTGCAGCTGATCTTATGAGAGAAGTGTTGCTTTACCAGCATCTGCGGATTCTCCTAAAGAATGAGTCCTGGTAAAAAGAGAGACATCTTTATATGGGCTGGAACTTGGAAAATTATCATAAAGCAACGCTTGCTTGAGGGGAAATAAAACAAACAAACAAACAAAAAAAACTGTTGAGAAAATATGTTGATGAAATCAAATCTATCTTAAAGCATCAGTCTGCTTTCAAAAGTCAGCTCTTTTAGATTTAATTTAGTTTCTAGTTTTTCTTTGAGAACATTATCTGCTGGAAGGGTTTATGCCTTAAGCAATATGTTTTTTTTAAATAAATTATTATTATTTTATTTGATCTTTTATAGAAAATGTGGGACCTTGAAACATTTTGGGGGTAGACACAATTTTTCCTTTTGTTCTGGTGAGGTCCACCATCTGTCAGACATACCTACAGATTTCTGGCTTCACTCATAATATTTATTATTTTGATGCAAATACTTGCTTTATTCAACTTAGTAAATACACATAATTAGCAGGCTGCTAGCATCTCATTCAGCCTAACTTTAATTTACTCTGAGACGGTTTGTCAAGGACAGACAAAAGCTTGCCTGGAAAAACTATTATAAGTCTAAAACAACCAAGTGAGCTTACAAACTATAGTGTTGTATAGTTTTGGGTGATTAATTTTGCTCTTTTTCTGTCATTGAGAACAGAGGAGATGCTGTAATCATGCACACCAGAAATGAATTATAATAATGTAAACATGTTTGTGCAAATAAAATACTTTAGGTTCTACAGAGTGTGGGTGACAGGTAAATATTTACATTGAGTGTTTAATTAGAGACAGTGTGGTTGTGTCAGTCAGCTTTCCGTGCACTGACAGAATGGAAATGTGAAAAGTAGCCGAACAGAAATGTGTCGGTCATCTAACAAAATTCATTACAACAGTTTTAAATAAATGTACATATATAAATTTTGTCATTGTTTGCATCCCATTTTTGTACGATAAGATTATCCCAGAATGAAAATGTCTAGTTTAACCTTTTTTTATAATGTGGAAAAGAGTAACATTCATAACGAATGTATGTCAGCATGTCACTGGAATGTGACAAGAAGCTACAAAAATGATTTATTTGCTTTTCTGCTTGAATGAAATTAATAGACTTGAGGCTTTGATTACATCCCAGAGGAATGTCATTACAGCATCTGCATACTATTATAATTTGTCTTATGAGAGGATGGAGGTAAACTCTGCTCATCTATCTGCTTGTCAGCTGAAGCTGTGAAAATATAAACTCCTGTTGAAAGGGAATGCCCTGCTGAAAACCCCTTTCTCCAAATCTTGCCGTCTCCCTTTGTTGCTGAGAGAATTCTCTCTGCTGTTGGCTAGATTGCAGGGAAGCTGAGGTCACTGACTTGTCAACACAGCTGAATGAGCAGCGTGAAAGGTGAGAAGTGGAAGATATTGTATGATACACAACATTTGGCTTGAAATCTAATAAGTATACTTTTTTAAATGTTTTAATTGTAATGAGAAATGCATTTAAGGGGAATGTGATCTGATTCAACTTTGCTGTTGGCGTCTCCCTTCCTTTGCTTTGAAGGAGAATGTGTGACGGGCATAACTGGCTCAGACATGACCTCACAAGCCTCCCCACAATGACTTCAATCACCAAGAGTCACTCAGCCATAAACATCTGGTCACAGGCTGTAGCCTGTTGGATAAAAAAAATCCCACCACATTGGGTCATGTGTAGGACAGACATCCTGTCTGCTAATCATATCTGGTTATATATCAAACAAAGTGATAATTTCTGTTCTCAGACATCTTCTCTGAGACCTTGAATGATATAAAGAGTTGACAGCCCAACATTGCCGTGCCACAGGAGGTTAGCTATAATTCATAATTTAACTAAATCTGGCAGCCTTGCTTGACACGAGAGGGGAAAGCAATTTCTGTGAGTTTCTCACTTGCAGATCAAGCTATTATGTCAGGACAAACAAAATGGAGGCAAGGACAACTGAGTGCAAAGCCCAGCAATCCAGCTCTGGCTTAGCCACATGGCAAATCTAGATTAGCGGGGGATAACCAGAGAGATGAAGAGGGAGTGGGCGGTGGGCAAATGAGATTGAGATAAAGAGGCTGGGAACCAGAGAAACTCAACGAATGAATAGGAAGAAATGTTTTTTTTATCATTAATGTAACTGTTTGTATTCTTTCTCCATCCTTCTATAGCTGATCAGCCTTTACTCAGAAACCTTTCCCATGATAGTGATAAGCAGTATAGTTTATTTTGATAACTTCAAAAGGGAAACGTATCAAGAGTCATTATTACATACAGTAACAGTTTATGTACTTTTTCTTGCTTTTACTGTGCCTCAGCTATGAGGAACATGGATATCAGACTGTAATCCATGAGAAATATGAAATGGTGGGATCCTCCTCCTTAGGGCTGCCCTCACAGCAGGAGGTGTGAGGACAGCCTCAGCCCGCTGTCGCTTCATGCTTGCTCATTTTGAGGGATTGCTGCAAAGCCATGGACAATGCAGAGGACTCTCCCTGTGGCTCCACGGTTCCCCAGGAGTGAATGCTGCTTGTCGGGACTTTGATGCAATCAACTGGTTCCCTTATATAGGAAATGTTTGACCAATCTGTATAATCTGACCCAATCTGCATAATATGATTGAATTGGACTTTGTAAAGTGCCTCGAGATGACATGCTTCATAACTTGGTGCTATATAAATAAAATTGAATTGAATTAAGGTCTCATGGCTTCTACAAAACTGCCCCCCAGGATCAAATCAATCTCTTTGCCCACTGTGTGTGATGGCAACAGCATCAGAGAGACATTGAACATCTTCAAACTGGGACCAAAGCTGAGTACAGTCTGTTGACATTGAAACAAGCCCCGAGCCTCCAGCGGCCACATAAACCAGTTTTGTGATATTTCGTCCTGAGAAGCCGCTCTCCTGGCAAGAAGTTGTCACTCATATATTCCATGTGTGCAGAGTTTGCCGTTAGAGAATGCTAGTACTCAAATCAGTTTTTCTACTATTGTCCTAATATCAAAGCCAACTGGGCTGATATTCTCCGAACCGAGAAGTATTTGATTAAACATTAATTAGCATGTAATTGCACAATACTATAAACTATTACAGCAAAGTAAAGCCCAAAATTCTGTTTCTCAGACAATTACAGTATTACAACAAATCATAAAATAGCTTGATACATAAATGTCAACTTTCTGAAAGGTATGTGTATATAATGCAGTTTATTCATTCAATACATGGTATGGGCTCCTGTTGCATGTTGGGATGGAGGCCTGTGGCTCTGCTGAGGGCTTAACACCAAACCTTGGCTGGTGTTAAGCCCTAAGGGGTTTTAAAAGTAGTTTTTGCTTGAAAATACACAACAGAATAATTCAAGAATAGCTCCACAATTATATGATCTGAATGCAAACTTCTGGTACCGGTGTTAAGTTTAGACATATACGTTTTTTTTTTCTTCAATTGGAACTATTTTTGCAGCTGTTGGTTGCCTCTTTCATTAGGTAATAAACAAGTAAATTGTCTAATCTTTTGTAGCCTTGCCAAATTTGTTTTTCTTTTTAAACATACAACATAAAAATGTTTCAATTCTTGTGAAAATCCAGGAATATCCTTAGATTTTAAAAACCCATATCTTTACAACAACTGTAGCACGGTAGGACTGAATCACTTGAAGCACATTTGTTCCACAAACACTTTAGTGGGCAGTGTGCCGGGCGGAGCTGTGAGTTTGCCACGATTTATCACTTCACACTGGATCTCAAGCAACCAGGACTCTGTGCCTCTCTGCTCTTCCTTTGGGACCTTTTCTTCTTAAGTGAAAGATTATATCAGAAAGATGCATCTCATGCGATCTGTTTTTCTGTTGTTGTTTAACAAAAGTGATGGGACAGTTGTAACCATAGGCAGACTGGGACTAAACATAGAAACTGTACTTTTTCCTGGATGGTCCCACTTCCCGCATGTATATTAAGTTAATGTTATTAACATCCACTAACAAGCTTGACCTAATGTGTTCTGACAAGAAATAATAAAACAATTCACTAAATTATGATACTCTTATGCATTGATCAATTCCTAACAAGTATTTCCTTATACCACTGCACTTTTAAATGTAAGCAAATTTATATGCGTATACTCAGTTGAGCTATAGAAGCAGATCACACAGAGTGAAGGTCAGGATCCCACTGCATGTCATACTAAGCAGAGGAGAATGAATAACATCTGCAGAAGCCAAAATAAATTGTGGAGGAGATAATATATTTTGTATGACCCTGAAGAAGACCACAAGCCGAAACGTCTGCAAATAAAGTCTGCTCCTTATGCTTCACGTGTTGCGGAAGTTTTTATCTTACCTGTTGGTTGACTCTTTTCATGCACCTCGGAAGTTGGTGAAGTTTTGCCAGAAACTTATGAATCTCTGGAGATGATATATTTTGGAAAAAAAAAAAAAAACTGGAAAGAGGAGCTTGTCATAAATTGTTAAAATAGCAATGTGGTTGGTTAGAATGTTATATTTTGATTGAGTAATACTTTTTATTTCTAGCGCCATTTATGTCCTGCATGATTGTTAGTTAATCTGACCCAGTCTGTATAATCTGATTGAATTTTGACTTTGGAAAGTGCCTTGAGATGATATGTTTCATGAATTGGCACTAAGTAAATATTGAATTGAATTGATTATATTGTGGTTTAAAAGCTGAAAAGTTTAAGAACAATTGCTTTAAGGCAGTAGTTTTTAAAGAAGTGATGAGGACCCCACTGTATGCTGCGTGATCATAGAAATGGCACAGTCCATTTTAATGAGGACGACAATCAGATTTTCATAGCAGTAAAAAAGGAAGATAATTTCTGTAAGGAAATCGAGAAGTTTGTTTGCAGAATAACTAAGTCATGGATGTTAATAAAAATGTTACACCTGAACAATAAAAAGACAGAGGTCATGTTGATTAGCCCCGGTGTCAACCTGGGTCCTTTAAGTCAGTATCTGACACAAACAGCTACAGATCACAAAGTGAGCATCACTGTAAGATTCACAGTGATCCTAACTTTGATGCTCAGAATAAATCTGTGGTTCAGTCAAAATGTTTATAACTGAGACAGTTGACAAAAATAACATCGTACCTGTCACAGTATCATTTTGAAATTGTAATGCATAATTTTATTATAACTCATTTACTCCCATGTAGTTTTTACAGAGCTTAGCAAATAGTTGCTCAACCTAAGCTGGTTCAAAATGCTGCTGCTGGTACCGAACAACAGGAGCACATTTCTCCTGTTATAGCAGCAATTCATTGGTTGCTGATTTGCATTGATTTTTCAGATTATCTTATTTACTTTTAAATGTCTTCTTGGTGTCGCTCACTCAGGCTGGCAGATCAGTTCTTATTGGTTATTCTGAAGGCAAAGGGAGCGTGGAGAGGCTGGCTGGTTTTCTCTGTCATCACACCAAAACCATGGATTGCATTATCTTTACAGATCAGGCACACATATTCACTTTCTGTTTTTAAATCTTCTCTTAAAACACATTTATTCTCTCTGGCTTTAAACCCAGTTTGACATGAATAGTTTTATTCTTTGTTTATTATGTATCTGCTCTTTATTTTGCTGGTTTTATTGTATTTTTGCTATAACAGAATAAAGTGTATAAAGCATTTTGGCCAAGTAATTTGTTTCCTTAAGTGCTGAGGGAATAAACTTGAGATGCGTTGATCTTGGGGTGATCAACTGAATTTCAAAAAGCTTGCTAATGCCAGATTTATTTATTTTTGGTTGATCTAGTTGTGTCAAGAATGAATAAGGGGGTTAAATGCTTGTACTGTCATTGTACTTTTATTTACCTAACCTATGTACAACATTAGTGGGAATTGACCAGAGATAATTTGGAATTGCGGATTATGCTGTTTTTTTTTTTTATATATGGGTACAAGATGCATCTTGTTAGACAGAGCTTTAGATATTGACAAAACTTAGTGTGGTATCCAGTTTTATGCAAATTTAAAACATAAGCATGACTGAGTTTGCTATGGACTGTAGGTGGCATTGTTGGACGTTGCCACCTAATTAGCTGTTTATGTGGAGAATTGAAGGTCAAAAACAATTGATCAGCATAGCAAGGACAGAAATCGTGCAGGAACGAGATGAGCAGAAAAAGATGTGGAGATGGACGTGGTCGGTATGGCAGCTAGTCGTAACAGGGCAGATGAAGCAGAAGCTGTGTGGCTGGGTGCGTCAATGTCCCCAGAGTCTCGAGGCAGAGGGGACAAGGCCGGCAATAGCTCTGGGGAAATCATTCTTTTCAAACACATCAAGTGTGAACACTGTCTGCAATATGCAAATAGGCTGCTTCTGAAGTCTTTTCTTCCTGTACAGCAAATCCAAATGTCATCTCCTATAGAGTTGTTGTTGGGCGACCAGCATAATGCCAGAGAGCAACAGGTACATTCTGTACTTTTTTTTCCCCCTTGTGATCCAGATATTGCTTGGTTTACAATATTTCAGAAAAAGGAAGAAAATGATAAAACATTATTTTTATTTTTTTTTTTACCTTTTCATTGCACTGTTGATTTAGTCAGTTGAAAATGTTAGTAATTAGTTTTCCAGGAGCCAATTAGCTTCATTAAGACACCATGGCCATTGCCGTGGTGGGGCTCAAAGTTCACCATCCCTCTTCCCGATACTGGTCCCTGGCGTTATGGCTCTTCTCCACCCTGGCAGGGCAGAAGGTGCCTCCGTAGCGGCTGGCGACCAGGGCTCACACCCCGCAGGGTCTTCGTGAGATTCAGCCACCGACGCCCACTCCCTGCTTGCTCCTGCTGCTCAAAGCAGGCTGACACCGGCTTCGAGACGCCTGACTGAGCCGACGCCTGCTCCAAGTTGCCTGACTAAGCAGGACCTCCTCCTCACCTCGAGCTGCAGCCTCCTCGTGTCCCAAGTCTCAAGGTCTCTGACAAGGATGTCCAGGTAGACATGCCTTGTGCAGAACCTGAGGCCTGTGAGTTGGTTTGGGTAGTCGAGGCTCCTGTCTTGGCCCCAGAGGACCCCAGTGATACACAATATTGCCAAAGGTATTTGCTCACCCATCCAAATGATTGGAATCAGGTGTCCCAATCACTTCCATGGCCACAGCTGTATAAAATCAAGCACCTGGGTATGCAGACTGTTTTTACAAACGGAATGGGTCGCTCTCAGGAGCTCGGGGAATTCCAGCGTGGAACTGTGATAGGATGCCTCCTGTGCAACAAATCTGGTGGTGAAATGTCCTCGTTTCTAAATATTCCACAGTCAACTGTCAGCCGTATCCTAAGAAAATGGAAGCAAGACAGAGGACATGTTGAAAAGCCACGCAAACTGACGGAGCTGGGTCAGCGGATGCTGAAACGCATAGAGCAAAGATGTCGGCAACTTTCTGCAGATTCAATAACTACACACCTCCAAACTTCATGTGGCCTTCAGATTAGCTCAAGAACAGTGTGCAGAGAGCTTCAAGGAATGGGTTTCCATGGTCGAGGAGCCGCATCCGCTTTACGGCAGTCTAAACTCCCCTTAAACATGAGAGCAAACCTTACATGCTTCTACTTTTCTCATCCTCATGTAAATGTTTGTCATGGCCATTGTTATCAATAGAAAATACAGTTAATATAGTTCACAAACCTGCATGTCAGCTCTTCTCTGGTCCTTCTCATCCACGGTTCCTGAAGCTCTCCCTCCCTCTCCCCCTGGCTCTGCCTCGTCCTCTCCCTTTCCCTGTTTCAATGGGAGAGACTAGGGATTATCTAGAGGGGTGAATGTGGCCTTGTCTTTACTAACTCAGTGACTTCTCAATCTGCTGGTCCAAAGTGGTCTACTATCAGATTCCAAAACACGGAGACTATTTATCTTTGTGACAGTGTAGTGTTGCCAGTGGCCTTCAGCAGCGCTAAACCTGGAAGTTACAGGTCGAGTGCCTCCTAGTGGCTAAACGTTACTCGGTGCTGTTTTTAAAGATCAGTTTGGGTACATTTTCAAAGCTAATATTTAGCCCCAGTGGAGCATAACTAGTTTTATTTCATGAACTTCCAACATGTTAAAACAACACAGTTTATATGAGTGTTTTTGGCTCTGATTAGAGTTTGTTATAATAGAGATCTCTGAGAAACTCTAATGTCTCAGACCTGCTTCAACTAATCAATTAAACTATGATACTGTTGCAATGTTGCAAAAGAAAAAAAAAAACATACTGTTGCTATGTAAGCTAAGGTGAAACTCAGTGTTGTTGATGTTTTCTAACACTGCATAGACTATTGTCTTATCATGTAATTTCAGCATATGTTACATTGCACAGATATTCTGCAGAAATCCAGGGACTAACTCATCTGCTTTCATTTGACAGTCAGTGGTCCATTACTGACCAGACTCGTTGCATAATGTGTCCTCTCTATAATACATCCCTGCAAGAAATGGTAGTTTTCTTTACATGGATAATGAGCTATGCAGATTACACTGTGAAGAAATCAAATATGTATGCTTCTTTCATTCTCATTCATAGATTGAGGAGAGCAGCTACTTCGAAAAGTAACATTATATAGAAGCCTTTTTCCACAACTTTGGTCAGCATTTATGGGGGATATGTGATGGGTTTGGACTCAAAGGACTGTAGTCATGGGCTCTTCTCTTCAAGCAAAGAATATTTGACTTTTGTCAAATAGAGATTATAAAGAGATCGAGGTGGAAAAATTAATTTGGACTGTTGAAAGTGAATAGAATAAAATTACATGTGAAGGCAAGAGTTGTGCACAAATGAATTAAAATAAAATCTATTAACAAAAACAAAAATTAGCCTGGTCTCTACAGGAAAATAAACAGCCAGAATAATTATTGACCTCAAGCCCTATCTATTATTTTATCTAGATGTCTCTGAAATTTTTAACAAGATGGAATGCTTTTGTTGACCTCTTTATAATCAGTTTGGCTTTAAATTAGCACTGAAACCATTAAACAGATTAATTGATAATTAAAATTGTCACCTAATTTAGTAACCGAATCAAATTATTAACTGGAGTATACAGACTAAAAAACATGCACTTTGGTTATTCAGAGCAGTAACAAGCCAAAACTGTATAAAAAAATTAAAATATTGCTAGGGGAAATAAGGATAAAAAACCTTTGTCTGAAAATATGCCCTATCAAGAACTTCTCAAGTGACATAGTTTTAGCTTCACCTGGTGATATTTTGTAAAAAAATTACTAAATAAAACAATAAATAAATAAATAAAATCTCTTTTTAAGCACCTTTTGCTATTTTTTTTTTTATAAAAAAATAGTCAGCAGATTAATCAATTGGCAAATATGATTATTAGTTTAAATCTAAACATGGTACGGACATGTGGCCTTTTTGCCTTGAAGCTAAATTTAGATTTGTGCAATAGAAATACACTATCCAGAGTGAACAAAATCTTGCACCATCTGTTTGAACTGTTACCCTAGCAGACATTTTAGATCTGTAAAATCAAAGACTTCATTCCTGTGACTCGACTGGATGGCGAGATGCCCAGGGTTTTGAATTTAAGATCTGCTTAATCCCCACAACTCCTCCAGTGCGACAGGAGGCGCTTTAGCCAGCAACTATCCCCCGGCACTGATTCTAGATCATATACGCCAATACAGCCCTACAAAACTAATATTCTTAATACCAAGGACTAAGAGTTGGACACTCACCTGTGCATTGGCTCTAAATCATCCTCTGGACATTGCAATGACCCATTTCTTGGTATATGAGATGGACTTCACACAGAGACACTGTTCAGAAGAAGGTCCAGCAGAGACTGGACTTTCTACTGCAACTCAGGAAGTCCAATCTTCCACAGAAACTGCTTCTACATAATCCTCTCCACTACCATTATTCCGTCTGTTCCGAGCACATCAGTGTGTGGTTTTGTTTTTCCACAACACACGACAGGTCCAAACTTCAACAAACAATAAGCTCTACAGCAGGGATCACCAACCTTTTTCACACTGGGACCTACTTCATTAGTACTATGTGATACTAAGGGCTACCTGTACTGTTCTTTGAACTACAGGAGTCCATGCTCACCATAACTTTCGTAATATGAACATGTTTTAATGCTTTTTTTTTTTCATTTTTTAATCTATGTAAATACAAGTATGATTTGAAAGGAAGAGCAACTGCATAAGATACCACTTTAGATGCAGCTCACTGGAGGATTGTGCTACTTTTTTGAAAAGACTTGAGGGCACCACATGGTGTCCTGGAGGGCTACCTGGTGCCTGTGAACACCATGTTGGTGACCCCTGGTCTACAGGGAAGATCATCAGGGGTGGCCTTCCCTCTTTCCAGGACTTGTACAGGTCTACTGTCTGAAAAAGGGCAGAACACATCTCTGCAGACCCCCACACATCTCTGGACAGCTAACGTTTTAAAGTTTTACCTTCAGGATGGCAAAACACATCTCTTTTCCCTCAGGCAGACTCTCTGATGATCATTTAACAGTCAGAGTACCCAGATTAATACAGTTATTATTATTATTATTATTATTATTATTACCACTCCAGCCATGTCTTCTTTGTAAAGCATGTGTGTTTAATGTATTTCTATTTTCCCTTTTTTATACACTTATACTTAAAATATTTTAATTCTGAGCAAAGTAGAACCCAAGTCAAATTTGTTCATGTCACAAACTTGGCAATTAAAGCTGATTCTGATGTGCAGCATCCATTTGTGGAGGGGCTACAGAGAAGGAGGCATGCACAAACTCACTGCAGCACATCATGATGGAATGAGGTTGCTGCTCCAAGACGGAGCATTTCAAGCAAAAATGTGTGTCTTAAGAGAAATGATTCAAATAAAAATGGCAAAATAACTTGAATGTTTAGAAAAGAAATGGATGTTGATAATAGGCATAAAATGCCTATTTATTGTTCATACAAATGGATGTCGTTGTGACCTTTTTATAACCTAAAAATATCCTTGCTGCAGCTTTTCAGTCCTGGAAATGCAGTAAGGATTCAGATTTGTTAGTCACGTTGAAATCCTTGGACTCCGGTGTTAACGCTGTAAAGAAGTAACAACTCAATTATAAGTTTGCAATAAAAAAGGTCAATAGAGCATAATTTCTGACTCAAAGCAATGGACGGATTCAACTAAGACATAATTGTTACATGTAGCAGAATAGTGAATGTGGTTTATTTTCTTGGATTTATTGTAACGGAATGTTTTTTCTCTTTTTGATTTTATTTCACCAGGATGGGATCCCAGAGAGCTTGAGGGTAAAAGGTGAGTTTTCTCCTCCCTTCTTTCCTGTGCATTGAAATGTAACATATGACTCCATTTTGCAAGATGTATGATTGTTATCTAGTTTAGGTCACCTCGGGCAAAGAGCACCTACCACCAAACTTTCTTTTTTATGCTTTATGCTAGCAGCAGTGTAAAGTATTTTATGAATTAAATTTGTATGAATACTTTTGTACACCCTTTTTGGAAGTGTAGGGCTGCCTCAATAAGATTTTTATCATTTCCATCCCTCATTTAGGAGTTTCAGTCTGGTATTGCAGACCAAGGGTCCATTCTGGGTCCCCTCCTTTTCAATATCTACATGCTCCCTCTAGCTCAGATAATAAAAAATAACAACATCAGCTACCATGACTATGCAGACGACACACAGCTCTACATCACTATGTCACCAGGTGACTATGAACCAGTTCAGGCACTGAGTAAATGCCTAGAAGAAATCAATGCATGGATGTGCCAAAATTTTCTCCAATTGAATAAAAACAAAACTGAAGTAATAATATTTGGACCAATAGAGGAAAGATCAAAAGTTAGCACACAGCTTCAGTCGCTTCAGCTAAAAACCACTAATCAGGCCCGAAATCTGGGAGTAGTGATGGACTCAGACCTGAACCTCCAAAAGCATCTAAAGACAGTTACAAGGTCGGCTTTCTATCACCTGAAGAACATTTCTAGGATTAAAGGACTGATGTCTCAGCAGGATCTGGAAAAACTAATCCATGCGTTTATATTTAGTAGAATTGATTACTGTAACAGTGTTTTCACAGGTCTGCCTAAAAAGTGGATCAGACAGCTGCAGCTGATCCAGAACGCTGCTGCCCGCGTCCTCACTAAGACTAAGAAAGTAGAGCACATAACACCAGTTCTAAAGTCCTTACACTGGCTCCCTGTATCTCAGAGAATAGACTTTAAAATACTTCTGTTAGTCTATAAATCCCTAAATGGCTTAGCTCCTAAATACATCACAGACTTATTATCAGCGTATAAACCCTCCAGACCACTCAGGTCTTCTGACTCCAGTCTGCTCTGCATACCTAGAACCAGAACTAAACAAGGAGAAGCAGCATTTAGTTCCTATGCTCCAATTATCTGGAACAAACTTCCAGAAAACTGTAAAAGTGCGGAAAGCCTGAGTTCTTTTAAATCAAGATTAAAAACACATTTGTTTAAAATTGCCTTCAACTGTCCTAGTTAACTGAATCACCACTTTTTTGTTCTATTTTCTATCTATATTTTATTCCTACTTGCTTTTATTCTGTTTTATTTTGCTATATTTTAATCATGTAAAGCACTTTGCATTGTCTTTGTACTGAATTGTGCTATATAAATAAATTTGCCTTGCCTTGCCTTGCCTTGAACGTGGATAGTGCAAGTTTTGAAGTTAAATATTTATTTTATTTCCCATACATTCCCTTACAATTAGCTGATGTGTATAATTAGTTATCCTCTATTTACCACAGTTGCCATAGTTTCCATTAGTAAGTTTATGAGAGAGTGATTCGGGTCAAATCCTCGCAATGCCTGCTCTCGCTCTCTGGCTACCTTGTTGAGTCTCCGCCATAATCGATGCATTAGCGAGAGAATATGGACTAACTTTAATATTTATAGCTTTCTTACCTCCAGAAGACATTACACCTCTAAACAAAAGACCTGTGCAGTCGCAGCGGCCGATGCTTTTCCTCACGTTCACAACACTGGTGCCCTTTCAACTTGTCTCCAGAACTATACTACACTATTGCAAGCCATGCAAAATAAAACAGGCCCAAATTGGTGGGAACAAAATGCTGCTGCTGCTGGGGGTGCAGCTGGTATGACCACGCACAGCAGACCAACGACAAACATGGAAAATGCCAAGTTTCCTCAGGAGTTACTGATAAAGATCATGTAAAAATGCTGTAATTGGGAACCGAAGGACACGGCTAAGATTAGAGCCTTTGCACAAGCTGTTATCTAATTCAATCAGTCAGTTTGACAGAACAATAACAGCTCTTATTAATAAGTGTGGACAAAATCAGAAGGTTAATATGTTAAACTCCAAACATCATCTGTGATAGTTTTGTGCTGTACTATAATATCAAGAACATTTGTCCTGACTTTGCAGCTGCTGGGCCTTAATAAATTATTAAAATATATTTTGTTTTGTTTAGTTCACAGCGTAACTTTAGAAATTGTAATGTTGGAAATTTGCATTATGTAACTGCCCTCATATTTTTTTTTGCATGCTGGTTAAGTGTTTACAGAGCCGTCGTTATTGTTTCAGAACATTTCTACATTTTATTTTCATCCTGAGTTTTTCTTGAATGAATTGAGGTGTTCGTGGTGTTCTCAGTTCATGCATTGTGAAAAATCAGGTTTGAAACATTTGAAGTTCAGCTGTCGATAATGAATCTTATTTAATAACAGAATGCTGTAGCATGCAGTTTGGCGGGCTAGGGTTTCCAGGGTGTGTCTAACAAAGTGAAACCCCTATTTATGTAAATATAGGAGCGGTTCACGTCGGTCTTAATAATATTAATACATTTTATTTGAAAGCGCCTTTCAGAGCACCCAAGGACACTTTACAATTTCAACAATAACAACTCATGATAAAAGCACACATTAAAAAGTTTCAAAGGACAGACGATAACAGTGAGTGGGCATTATTGAACAGATTTGTTTAAAGTTTCAACTTGAAGTTAGAAAGTGTTAGTGTTAGTGTTGCAGATGTCTGAAGGGAGAGAGTTCCAGAGTTTGGGAGCAGAGCGGGAGAAAGCTTTGCTCCCCATAGTGCTGAGGCAAGAAGGAGGGACAAGTGAGGTGAATGAAAGAGGCGGATCTAAGGGTGACGGAGGGAGTAGAGATTGTGAAGGAGATCAGAGAGGTAGTGGGGAGTGAGGTTGTGGATGGCCTTGTATGTGTACAGAAGAATTTTGAATTATTTTCTGAATCTAACCGGGAGCCTGTGGTGTTGCTGTAGGACTGGGGTAATGTGGTGAAATGAGGGGATTTTGCTAATAATAGGAACAGCTGAATTCTGAACCACTTGTAGCTTATGGAGCATTTTTTTTCTTTTGAGGAAGACCAAAAGAGAAGAGAGTTATAGTAGTCACTAAATGCAGGAGGTGACAAGGCTATGGATAAGAACTGATGCAGAGTGTGTGGAAAGGGAGGGAAGAAGATGATTCATATTTTCTAAATCAAAATATGCAGAGCGGGTTTTGTTATGGATGAGAGAGTGCTATAGATGACACCCAAACTTCCCGAGGTGAATTGGAGAATGTGGAGCTGTCAACTGAGTCATTTGTGAAACTTCCAACTTTGGTTAGTACAATTCTTATTGCTACAAGGATGATCTCCGTTCTGGCCCTGTTTAGTTTTAAAAAATTGGTGCTGAACCAAGATTGTTTTTTGGATAGGTGGGAGGTGAGGGAGGAGGGTGGAAGTATATAATTGGGCTTACCAGATAAATAGAGCTGGGTATGATCTGCGTAGCAGTGAGAATGGATGTTACATTCCTGGAAAATATTGCTAGGGGAAATCAGGTACAAATTAAAAAGTAGTGGTCCCAGGACATAGCCTTGGAGCATGCTGCTTGTGACAAGGGATGAATCGGAACTGAAGGACTTTAGCTGAATGAACTGAGAGCGACCAGGAAGAAAATAGTAAATCCAGTCAGTGTCAGTGATGGCAGTTTGAGATAATATGTGGAGAAGGATGGAGTGAGACATTGCACCAAAGGCTGCAGCACAACACCAGAAGAATGAGAACAGAAAGTAAACCAGGATCAGCTGCCATTGTGTTATTTCCATGATTTGTTTCCAGTGAGGTAGTTCAGGAAGGAGACAGTGGAGCAGACTCAAGAGATTTTATTCAGATTAATTTTCAAGCTTGAGTTTCTTTTCCATCCTGCCTGGGACCCAAAAATTTATATTGACAAGACAAAAATAATAGAATAGTTTCTTAATTTTTAAAGCTCTTCCTGAAACAGAGCGTTGTGAGAGCTTTGTGTAGGATGTTTCTCGTTAAAATGCATAGTTCCATGGGTGTGCCTAAATTTATCTCAAATGCTGATGTTGAGAATTAACCATAAGCTTAGAAACCCAAGACATCATCATCTGGGGTCTTCAGTTTTTAGAGAAATGTACTTCAAATAAATGAATGCATTTTATGAAGAAATACCTTGCTCATAATTAAGACTTCACTACTAACAACTCATTTTGGAAATCCTATCTGCCGTTCCAGGACAATTTTAGTTTGATTTAATGTAAGGGAGGAATAGGTTGTCTTTTTACAGAGACATATACAGTACATATAAATATGTGGTTTCCACTGTATGCTGCACGGTTCCTGCAAGATGTTGGTGAAAAGAAAAAAAAATAGTCTGACAGTGTGTGGGTGTGGGGACCATAAAATGTAGCCAAGGTCAAATTGCATCTCTTTCCACATGTAGTAAGTGAAACCTGACATAAAAACAGAAAATGCAGAATTAGTAACCCATATTCTGGATTGTGTTCATGCTTAGAGGTCACTGCATGAAAACAAAAGGAATTACACCTTATCTTTGTGATTTGCGGCTTCTGGGACAGACTACAGTCTTTCACATTTCAAACACACTAGTCTTAATGAAGGAAGCAATGCCAAATCAGAGTTTTGTTTTTGCATTAGGTAACATAATGCTCCACCTTTTGAAAAATAAATAAAATCTGCCATATATTTTACTTTGTAGTTCAGGTAACAATTAATCAAAGCTGTATTTCATCTATGAGTGGACACTGGATTTTTTCCAATAAATGAATGCACTGATGTCCCCTTGTTGGTTGACAGATGTATCTCCATTATTGTTCTGTCACCTGTCTAATTTATTTTCTGTCTCCTCCCAACAAAAGTCAGTGTAGGGCAAACGATGGTCCAGTGACCCAACAAGGCTGCCACTGAGTGTTTGAAGGGGGGCACTAAATGGACGCACCGTATTGCTATTTTTCTTCAGCAGGGAAGGTCGAAGCAGTAATTGTAGAGGGTGCATTACCATAAAGGGCGGCCCTGGCTGTCTTCTGTGATTCAATTCAATGCACCATGTTCTGTAAGCTGGGAGCAGAGAAAACTTTGGCCAGTTTTCAACAAACACATTTCCAACCTAGAAAACGAGAACAGTGCAGAGGTCATAAATAATTCAGCACTTTTTTTGGGATACCTCTTACTTTAATTCAGCTGGGTAAGGGTTGGTCTAAAACCCTGTGTGAACCCTGTATCTCACTCAAAGATAGCTGGGATGGACTCCAGTCTCTGAAAAGGGTAAACCAACTGGACATGATGGTATTCCAAGTATAATTTATTCTTAAAAAGTAAGGCTCTTGCGTTGTAAAGTGATGAATCATATCCTGTATTTATCTTCTTACGCACGTCTACTCAACTGAATGTGCCTCAGACATTTGCGTCTCTCAGGCTGTGGATAAACTATCAACCCAGGCAGGGAAATGTGTGCTAGGCCTTTTCAATTAAGTTGAAGCAATTAAAAAATAAATGATTGATAAATATAGATTTTTTTTTATTTCTCTGTCTCAAAGTGCAAGTATTTTAAAATGCTAGATTTAAAACATGCAGGTTTTTACAGGAAACCAAGAAATACAGTCATTTTCTAGGGTACGCTAATTGGAGTCCCAGTGTGCACCACAAGCTTAGCTTGTTATGCAATCTGTAACAAGACCCAGGGCTACTACTGAAAGGAAATTTCATGAAATGGATCGATTGATTTTTAGTTGTATCAAATACCCAGCGGAACTTGTTAAAATTATATTCTATCCTCTTTCCATATGTATAAAAATCCAATGGTGGTGATGTTCTAAATGAGATTCACTTGTACTTGAAGCGTATGTAAATGAAAAATGGTAAAGCAGAAACATTACTTCTTATGTGGACAAATAATCTGTCACAACTATGAGTAAATCCACGTCATGCTCATATTAGGTTAAAAGAGTTGGAAAGCAATTATTTGGCTTTAGATCAGTACAAATGTGATGATCTGTGAAATGTTCCCAAGAGGAACGTGTCATCATCTGTAGACATGTTCTGATATCCATTAATCAGAACTGTAGGTTCACTCCTGTTCAGCAGTTGGTGGTATATGAACCCTTTTTTATACTTGATACCATAATTGTGATAAAATTGCCTAAATTAACTGCATTCTTTGTGTAGTGAAATGACTAATGTAAAACAGGACCATATTAATTAACAGAAATATATTTTTAATCATGAAGCCTGGAATGTAAATATGATATACAATACAAAACGTATGCATTCCTTCCAAAATGTCAACCTAAGATTTTCTGTAGAAACTTGTAGTGATATGTTGCAGAATACATACACCCAAGCTAATACACTATCCTGTGTTGTTTGCATTATTTTGCTATTTAACAAATTTTTTTCATGTTAATTATGCCTCAATTTACCCATCCACCTTACAAGGGTTTTTATATGCAGCAGGAACAATTGATGAGAACATTTTGGTTCAATTAAAATTTAGAATAAAGAAATACAATATAAAACAAAGCAAAACAAGCCTAATGTATTATCTTGAGGAATTTAAAATATATATTTTTTCTGTATGCACTGTTAGAAACCTGCGCAGCTATTGCTTTGAACTTTGATTGTTTATGAACCTCCTCTCTGCTTTGCCTTCAGGGAAGCTGTTTATCCTGGTGTTAATTCAATAACTGACTGGTTGTGTTTTCTGCAGCTCTGCCTGAGTAAATTAGGCTCATTGATTATAAAGTCTTATTTTTCTGTTGATTTCTGTGAATAAAGGTAGAAGGAGTGTTGCTTTAGTTTAATTTGGCTGACTAAAAAACATACAGTTAGTTATGAATCTGTATATAAATACCTAATTAAGCTTATTTTTCATACTTGTATAACAAGTAGCCAAGATAGTAAACCATTTTTGTTCTTAATCATTTTATAAAGCTTAAGTGGAGAGTTTAACTGTTGATGAAAACTCATCACTGGTGACATATTGAACTTTTATGATTTTTTTTTTTTAAATTTTCTGCAGATCACTTAGAGATGTCTTTGTACAACTACAGGACGAGTAAAGTGCCTCGAGATGACATATGTTGTGAATTGGGGCGATATAAATAGAATTTAATCGAAATTTAATAGTTAAGAAAACTCATTTATCTAATTCAAAGATTCAGAAAGCTTTTAATCAAACCAGAACCTCAGAATTCCAGTTCCATCTGATATTTAAAGCAATACAATATATCTCTCATTAGGCTTACAATACGCCACAGACCCACTGTTACACCAGGTACTATTTATGATTTAGTCAGTCAATCAAAGTTTATTTAGATCTTAAAATACAGCCTGGTTTAACCTAACCTAAACAGTGGTTTAAGGTTAGAAAAAGGGAATCACAGACCTTTAACCCCTGGAAAAACCAGCAGCACACACTAGAGAAATTATCAAACAGAATAAATAGACAGAGAAAAAAAAAAGTAATGATATTATTTTCTGGCCTGTTTCTGCTCACAAACGCCTCCCCAGAGCTACTGAACCAGACAAACTGGGTTTGAGAGAACCTTAGGGTCCATCCTGACGGTTTGACTGAGCAAGAGGGTTGATCTTGATGTGTGGGTTTACCTAAATTTGGTTACATAATCAGCAGTGCTGAATTTCTCTGTTTTTGTGTTTATAATTAGATATAAAGGTTGATTCCTTGGAAATCTGTCACCTATTATTTCTCATTGATTTTCATAATCCTTTACTTAAATTTTAACGTCGGTGTTGATTCAAAATAAATAATTACCCTGAGAAATGAATAGACATTGCCTCATTCTTTTTTGTTTACTACAGATAACTTATAAGTAGGATTCACCCTTCTGATTAATTTTGGATAGTTTATTATGAACGATAATATCTATTAACCTAGCATAATATCTGTACACACCCAGCAGTACATTTCCTAGAGAATAATTTAGCTGCATGCTCATCTTTTCCTCTTATGACATGTAAATATTTTTTTCAGCTTACCTCAGAAATCAGGTCTCTAACATAAAAAGCCACAATAATAATCAGATCTATTACAAAGCATGTTGTAGCCTGAATACTTATAGTATAACCAGGTGAGGAGAAACAATTAAATCAGGTCGTTAGAAATATTTGCCCCTACAGACACAGTATTTCACCTTAAAACAGCAGTTAGACATCATGGAGTATTGTTATTACTCCGTCACAATGTTGAGGTGAAACCTCTGCACCAGACCAAGCTTGTTGTTTTGTTGCCTCACACAAATGTTTGTCCTCCTAATCTGTGTCGTCTCCCGTTCTGTAATACACTGACACTGTGCATTAATTTGTATGCATTGCAGTCATTTTACCTCAGACCCAAGTCCATACCAGACACGCATGAATAATTCACAAGCTGAAAAAACATTGAGCTCTAAATTGTATATTAATTCTGAAATTGCACACTACCCCCTGGGACTGGGTTTACAATTTTAATAACTTGTCTCCGCTAAACCAAAGAGCAGAGTGTTTCGGTGCTTTTCGCAAACAGAATTATTTGATGACTCCCTGTTGTTCAATCTCACTTCACATTTTTATCAAAATTTAATTTGTAATGGCTTTGTTACAGTAAGACCCAAATCACCGTAGAAAGAGGGAGTACAGCTTTTTTTTATGAATGTGAAGGTGAGGTGTCTTACATGAGACCCTGGGACAGAAGTGCAGCATTACCTTATCAGATCTGCGTACAAACATTATTTGCATATTGCCTTTCACAATTACATGGTGCTTTACAGTAAAAAAGGGCACAAAAACAGAAGATAAAACATAAAAGAAAAGATAAAACAGCATGTTTTTAACATCATACAGGCTTCAACTAGTTAAAAGCTGCTCTAAATAAATGGGTTTCAGCTGCTTCTTAAAATAATTAACCGAATCAAGACAGCGCAAAGATGGAGGCAACACGCTGCTCTAAAGGATTTATCCCCTCTGTTCTCATGTGTTTGTGGAACCATTAACAGCTTTTGACCGGAAGATATCGAACTGTGAGAAAAGGTGTCGGGACCTAGATGGTCAGAAATCACGCAGGGCTTTAAAAATGAGGCCTGAAATTGTAAAATGAGTTCTAAAATGTAGCGGTAGCCGGAGTAAAGAGATTAGAGCTGGAGGAGTATGCTGTCTCTTTTGTGTGTTTGTTAAAAAGCCTTGCAGCAGTAAAAATATTACTGCTGCAAGGCTAAAGGCAGCCTGGATTCTTTTTTATTCAAACACATGAAAAGGCTGTTATAATCATTATGGGATGAAATAAAAGCATGAACATCTCTATATCAGCTTTTTATACCAGAGTTCGAAACTTCAAAACAATTCTTAGCTGAAAAAAAAAAAATACACATTCTAGTTAATCCATGAGAATGGTAAAAGAAATAAAAAAAATTAAAGATTTTACTAATCAAATTCTTGTAGATGACTGCAGGAAACTGTGTATGCCTGCAAGTCACCTCTAATCTGTGGTCCACTCACCCTTAACGGTTCAGCTCAGGTTTAGGGAAAAAGGGTAGATATGAGCAATTAGTTGTCGACCTGAAGTTAAACGTGGTGAAAGCAAAGCCTTTTCAGAGAACAATTACTTTTAAAATCAGAATTTCAGCTGCCTAGAAGGCAACTGAAAGTTTCAATCTCCTTGCTTTTTCTTCACCACAAAAAAAAAATTAAACAAATGAAAACACATGATGACGTGTTGTGAATTGGCACTATATAAATAAAATTTACCTCAATTAAATTGAATATAAAAGAGCAGGAACAGATCAAATGAACACATCTAGACGTCTGATAAGTTTGGACAAATCAACACGGCCAATACAGCGTAGGGACGGGTGAGGTGCGACTGCCTGAAAGCAGTGATACGAGTTGGTAAAATGGGTCTATAGAAAGAACAGAAGACTCTCTAACCCGAGAGTCCAAGAAGATGCGTCAGGCTTTGACAGGTCCGTTTTTAAATATTTAAAAATTAACTCTGGTAACCAGCAGGAGCAGTCAATACAGATGTCATGCATGTCCTTCTATTTATGCCAGTTACAAGCCTCTTTGCAGAGTTTGTTACCATCTGAAGACGATAAAGTCCCTGATTGAGACGGGTTAAAAGTCCACTGCAATAATCAAACGAGAAGAAATACAAGACTAGAAAAACAAGAAAAAAGTTGTAAAACATGTCACTATGGATAGGGCCTGAGTTTATCCTTGGCCTCTAAATTAGCTTGTTGAATACTCCTTTGTGTCCCACCGTGGCGTTCCATCTCCCTCCCTCGTTATAATTACACCCGCATTGTGCCCCTGATAAAAGTCAATTCCAATTAGTGGGCCAGGATAAAAAACAGCAAGACTCAGCATTTTTTTTAACAAGACGGATGTTTTATTTTCCAGACATTAACTTCCAAGCAACTACAGGTTTCTGACAATGTATTTTGTAATGTTAGATATTTTGGCTTGAAAATTAGGATTTTAAGTCAGTTCATGATTAAATGAGGCAAAGTTTTACTTTACTTTCAGATAAATAAGAAATATAATACGTTTTACATTTAAAAAAGTCATTTTTTGTCTCACATACCTATTCACCAATTGCACAAACGGTGATGACTGTGAGGAAGAAGGCTAATGTTCACTTATACTGACTCTACCAGGCCATTAGAATAACATTTAGGAGCCATTTTGCAGTGTACTATTATGACAGGCAATTTGTTTTCATGTCTTCTAGTTGCTTAATGAACTTTCGGTGAATGTTAAACTGCTTATCTCAAAATAACACAGACATGGGTTAAAAAAAAAAGTGAGTGATGGGTGTCAGGGTGATCATCAGGACTGCCAAAGGAAGCATAACGTGCTGCATATTTAGCAGGATAAACAATATTACTATCAACACTCCTCCCCGGCGTACAAATGACTCCCAGGATGTTAAGCATAATTTTTGGCAAACTATATCCTGAATGTGTAGAATTAAATGGAGTGAGACGAATCTAATTGAGATTCATCAATAATTCGTAGTGATCTGCATGAACCCTTGCTACTTACAGTGGGTAATGATGAAGGCTGGGCTATGGCAGCGCTGCCGACTCTATCTGAAGGTCAGCACAGTAATCATAGGAAGGAACATTATCCTGAAGGTCGGTTCCTGCTTTCAGCCAACATTAACTTTAATGCACCTTTCATCTGAATGGCAGGACCGCATCAGTGTCAAAACATGAACATTACCCCCCAGAGCTCCACACTACCGACTCAGTTATTTCATTGTATTTAGAATCCAAAATAACTGTTCCTTTTTTCTTTTTTTTTTTAAGTTGTGTGTATTCCCATGCTGGGATACGTTATAAATATTTCTTTGAAGTCTTGATCCAACTTTCTATCCCAAGCCTGCCAGTAATCATCTCCCAGCAGTGACAGCCACCTTCAAATCCAACACTGCGTTTGGGAGAAACTTGAAAAAAGGTTAAATGAGGTGGGAACCGTTTTGGTTTTAGACTCCCTAACACACTCTGCTTCCAAAGCTCCCTAATTGCATCTTGTTTAGCCTCACCATTTGCATGCGGAGAAAGCGAGAGCGATCATGCCTGTATAGTCTGGGTGTGTATTCCTGCTCTCAGCAGGGGGTGCAGCTTATAACTGCAATTTAAAGGAATAGAAAAAAAAAAGCTAGAATTCTGATTTGTCATGTCCTTTTATGTTTTAAGATCTTAGACGGTGTTTTTATGTGTTTCATCATTGTGAGAAACAGTCCTTTGCTGCTGCTTTTCGTCAGACAGGAGTAATGTGTGCTTTAATATTTTCACCATTCAGTTTAAATCCTAATTCTTGGTGACATGTGCTTTTGAAATGGCCTCTGACATGTGTAAATTGTGAAAGGGTAAAAGATGAAAGCCTCAGATTGGAGCAAACAACCTTAGATCTCCCTCACTTCAGAAATGTGCTATTACTTTGGGTTTAGAGCCACCAAGCAAATAGAATTACACAAAATGAAGTCCTTGTTAAATATATCCTTGTCCCCGTCAACAATATCATTGCATACAAAGTGCTTTCTCCAAGGAAAGGTGGATCCATTAATGCAATAAAGAAACAATGAACAGGAATATGTTTTCACAAGGTGAATTACACCTAGACAATTGGGCAGGGGTGTTTCTTATTGTTTAAAACAATTTCTGTCATCTATTTAGTTTATAATGAATCAGTCCTGTACTATTGAGTACCTGATAATCTTTGGGACCCAACATCACCTACATACTCTTTTGAAGCCAATCAATCAGGAAATCAGACCTTTGAGATTTATCAGGATCAGACCCACACATGCAGCTCTTATACAGCACATATGTGTTGCTCCTCAATTATGGAATAACCTGCCCCTGCACATAAGAGAGGCTCCTCCACTGCCAAGATTTGAAACTCGACTCACTATTATTCTTTAGCTTTTACCACTAGCGAGATGTTGTTTTTTTTTGTTTGTTTTTTTAAATTCAGAGAAGCTCTTTTTCTCACTGCCAATGAATTATTCTATAATTCAATCTCTGTTCTTGAATATTTAAATGTGGCAAGGGGGGTGGCAGTCCATCACATTCATCATCTGTTCAAGAAATAACTTTTTCATTTTAAAAGGACTTTTAAGAACAAAATACAGACAAAGCTAATGAAACTGAATGATTAGTTTGAGTGATTGATTCAATAACACCAAATCTAAAGGGGAACAACCAAAATGAAAATTGAATGAAAATGGTAAGAAATTGCTTACATTTCGCTTTTTAATTAATCTTAAACAGCAACATTTAAAGTAGTTAGTTTCAGTTATAAAATCACATTTACATTAAATTGGTTCACACATCAGTTTTTTTTTTTTTTAAATACATTTAAGGAGTGGATGAGACATAAGTTGGTAGCACTGTTGCTTTGCAGCAAGGAGGTTCTTGGTTGCCTGGATCTTTCTGGATCAAACTTTCTGCGTGGAGTTTGCATGTTCTGTGCACAGAGTGTGTGTGCATGGTTGTTTGGCCAGTGTGTTACCTGATCCTGCATGTATCCAGCCGGAGATACGCAGCAATGACCCTGGACTGATAAGCAGGTATAGACAGGGATGGATGTGAGACCCTTTACCCTTGTTTTTGAAATGTGAATTGTGTTTCAAAAACAATATTGCGAAGGAATTGGTCTTTGTTGTTAAAAATTAGGTGTAACTAAGAATTTTAATGGTCTATAGTTCCTAAAACCACTGGCATGGGGCCGTTTCCCACCTTTTTGCATACGTCTCAGAAACAGTGCCGTTGTCATGATAGGGTAATTGATCATCTGGATTCAATGTCAAATCTATGTGCTTTTGCTCTTCTGTGGCGTGGGGCTTCATTTAACTGTGAGACTGACCGCAGTGTAGGAGGTTCCTAAAACTTTATTGGATTCTGAAATCCTGACACAAGATCCGTCTGAGTAATTTTAATACTCCTGTAAATACTTGAAAACAGATCAGATGGAATATTGCAATGTTTCATGCAGAAGGAAAACATGTAAAAAATGATAACAGCGAAAAAGGCAAAGAAAAAAGACTATTGATAAATATTTTATACATTTTGTACCCCTTCCCAATTCAATGCAACTTACAAACATTCCTCCACAAAAGGTCCAACATACCCATAAATGGGTCATTGTGCCTTGATTTCATCTTGATAGTTCCTGTCACCAGTTGATGAAAAGAATTCACTTTAAAAACGCAGAATAAACCACACTCATAACAGAGAAAATCAGGAAATCTATTAGGGGAAGACAAGCTGCTCATATGTGTGCAATTTGCTTACCAAGCAGCCCACTGTAATGTGAAGTAGTAATGTCAGAAGCGTGGGGTACTTACAATTAGTCGACACTCTGTGATAAATGGGGCCGTTGGCGGAAATGCTCTCAGTGCTGCGTCCTGATGTGGACAGAATGTGAGAAGAGCCGAGCCCACGTTCAGTCATTAGGAGAGCAAATGAAATGGGACGGAGAGTTGCCAAGTGGCTGCCAGGTGCTCTCATCCTCTCTCTCACGCATGCTGTCATCCAGGGATCGACGCACACATGCTGTTGGAGGCTGGAAGTAATACATTACTTTTTGTCTCGTTGCTGTGGTTCAGTACAGATGGCAAGTTTTTTTGTTTTTTTTTTTGCACAATTTTACTTCACCTCATTTTCAGGTAGTTCCCCATTTCCTTTGCACATACGTGTGAAACATAAGCCAACACAAATTAAACAATCTTTGCAGCATGCTGAGGTGCTGAGCAGGATCTGTCACCATATTTAATATACACAAGTGTCTGTTCGCCCAATAGATAAATGATTAAACTGTCAAATTAATTAACCGAGATTCAAAGTTGTAATTCAAGGAAGTGTACCAATCCGTATGAGGGAGATGTTTTATTAAACACCGAAGAGGACAGCTGGGATGTAGCTATTCATCCTTCTGAAACATTGAGAAGCTACATAATATTCTGAACATGGTTAATTCATAATGCTGTGATTTATTTCTTCCACAAATCTTCATGCAAGTTTTTTTGTTGTTAAACTTATTGCAGAATCGTTTCATTTTTTTTGTCATTTTGGAATATTAAGTTGATTTAAATGCTACATTTAGGAAAACAATAATCTATCCACCCACTTGCTGTCACTTGTGCTTTCAGAGATAATTTCATTGTAAGTTCAAACCCCATCCTACACGTCTAACACCAGCAGCAAAAGTATAACTACACCCACTGATTAAACTTGAGATTGTGGTCATTGATAAGCAGCAGAGGACAGCCGTTGTGATCGATGTGGCCATCACGAGAAACTGGAGAAAAACCAAGTGCTCCGGGAAGAACTGAGAGCCTGGAAGGTGAAGACAATAGTGGTGCCCGTGGTCATCAGAGCACTCGGGGCGGTAACCCCCACTCTGGAGAAGTGGCTCCAACAGATACCTGGAAAAAACATCAGACATCTCAGTCCAGAAGATCTTAGGAACAGCTAAGATCAAAGGCATGGTTGGATTTTCGGCTTTTATTAGAATACCAGTTCACAGTTTAGTGTGCAGGAATTATTAAACATTTCCAAAAATGGAAAGCTAAGAACAGACTGATGTTTAAAGGTTTTTATTCTGCATTTTAGTGGAAGTACTCTGTACAGGGGTTCACTGGGGCGGAAGAAACATCATGAATGTTTCAAACAAAGTGGGTTACTCCAGCTTCAAAGGGCTGAAAGAGCTCGTGCCTCAAATAGACTTTCATAAATTGTTCAAGAGTTGTTTTTGCCACCAGGAGTGAAGGTGTTGTCACACTGCTGCAATTACCAGATGGTGAGGTGAAAGAAGAATGTTTCAGAAACTAATACAACAGCTCTATTACCAGGCTGGTGGAAGCACGCCCTTAACCACAGAGAAAGGGCAGACAGAAATTAATCTCCGACTTGCCATACGAAGTCCATGAACTGCCCTTCGGACCTCTACATAAAAACTAAACATTGCTCTTACTGGCAAAGAGGATTTTTTTTTTATGTGAATATATTTCCTTTCAAACCCTTTTTTTTTTTTTTTTTTTTAGTCTTGTGAAAGGTACGGCCCACTGACCAAGCATAACTGCATGACCACTTACTCATTGGTAGTGAGTGGGGGAAAAAAGAAAATCACACAGCAAGTGAACATTTAGTCCTCAAAGATTATGTGCTGGATGCAGAACCAAATGGGAAGTGGTATGGTTCTGAGCAAGTTTGACAAGGTCCATATGATGGTGGTCAGTATCAAGTGAAAGAAAGAGTGGGGAGCCAGTGGTAGGTTAGACAGCAGCTAGATCTTAATTAGGCTGGTTCCTGTGATCAGTGGAGGCTGTGGGGCACTTCATGTAATCAACATGTTGATGTTTTTGCTTTGACCCAGACAGCCTACTAAGTATTGCTGCAGAACACATAAACAAATTATTACAAGCAGTCTTTCCTTTCATAATTTTCAAACAGGTGGTCATAATAATATGCCTCATCAGTATGTCAACATAAGTTGTTCTTTTGGGATGTGAATTTTCAACATTTTTGCTAACAATTCAAATTTGACGTATCAACCTCCCCTGCCACTCGCTCGGGTATCAATTAGTGTCCAAAACTTCAGACGACTCAGTCTTCTGCAGTTGGACGTATTGGCAGCTATTTATCGTACCGGTGCATTTCAAGACATCATTCTGGAGGACACGGCTCCAAGTGTTTCATCATCAGATAACCAGATTCACCCTGTTGTCAACGCTGGTAGTAGGTTTGTCGCTGTTTTGTGAGCCAGAAGTTGAAAATGTGGTACTTTCTTTAGCCGATGCGCCGTCACTACATCTAAGCGACAGCGTGCTCCTACAACTCAGACTGTGTGCACATGAATAGCATTATTACATTTGTAACACTGTATAAACATCACAAGTAATCATCAAAGAACAACTGCTCCTTGTGTTTAAGATGGGTTGAATTTCACTTTATAATAGAAACAAACCTTTAACCCTGAACACGTAACATTACATAAGAGGCTGAATAACGACTGTTGCAGCCCCTGAAGACACTTTGCATTAGCAGATCAGCACAAAAAATAAAATACGTGTTCAAGCAATCTATGTAATAACACCTAAATGTGGAGAGTCTGCACCTGTGAGAGAAATTTAATTTTTACATGCAGTAATATTTTACTTGTCGATTCTGTTTTTTTGCTCCATTTCTTATTTGAGAGCCATTTCAACTTGGTAGACCGAGTGAAACTAGAGCCCTTAAGTGTTGTTTACCACACTCTGCTCTCTCTGAGGACTCAAGAGTAGTTGTGATGGAAAATATCAGATAAGTGCGAGATCAACAGTCTCCGTTTAGAAATGGATAGGGAAAAACATGACGACAAAAAAAAAAGCTTGTAGATATCAAAAAGATGTCACAAACATCAGGCTATATTGCTAAAGTGGATGCAGGCATTGAGATGCAGACTGAATGCTGTAAATATCAGGATGCATCCTAAAAGGATTCTCACAGATCGTGCCTTTTTAAAAAGTTTCTTTCGAGATGATCGTAATCTTTCCATTTATCTGCAAATATCTAAATTGTTCGGCACGTTAAAGTACATTTGTATAAGAACTTTACATTATGCATGCATCAGGGGACCATTTGCTCCAAAATGATGTCAAAACCCCCAATGCTCTTTGCTTAGACTGACTAAAGGTTATTTTTATGCCATGATGATATATTTTCATGTCAATAATTAGATGGCTCCAACTGTATAATATATGGTTCACAGCCCTAGCCAAAATGTCACCGCACAAACCACTTTCCTTTTTTATAAATCTACCATAGCATCCTTTAGTTCGCAGTATAATGTCATTCATTTTTTTCATTTTAATTCAGTCAAAAGAAAAAAATATTACCACCTTACAGCTTTCTGACTGGAAGGTTTCTCAAGGACTGACATTTCTACATGCTTCAGGCTAGGCCAAGACATATGCTTTGATCTAGTGTCTCAAATGTTTGCTAAAATATTACCAAGGAGTCACGTCCTTGTAAGAAGGTTGCTTTTTTATTTATAATCCCTAGATTAATCAAAATGTAATGAAAGACTTGAAGGATGTGAATGTTGTGACGTTGGTCAGAGTTTATGGAAAGATGGAAGAAGGTAAATGCAAGTCAGCCCTGGAAGAAAACCTCTTAAAGGATGAAAAAGATTTGGTGGATAAGCCTCCAGCAGGTTTATCAAATCTAATCATACAGCCTGATGTACAGCGGCTTTAGATAAAAACATATTTGCGTTCAAATGTGTCGAAACCTAAATTAAATTGAGAAGCTGTGATAAAACGGAAAATGTGTTATTCACACAACAAAGCGTAGCTGTTCTAACGGCATGAATAGTACATCTCTGACAGCCTGGTGGGAATATCACAACATGAATAGATCTTCAATTCTCCCATGCAGAGGAACACCCGTGTGGAACCACACCGACATCCTGCTAAATAAAAGGGCTCTTAACTTTTCAACATGGAGCCCAAAAGTTAATGAAAGAAATTGTTTAGATGACGTATTAGATGGAAAAAAATTCACACCTTTCGATATTTTAGAAGATTTACATGGGATTAATCAAATTAGTTTTTACAATATTACTAATTAAAATGTATTACCCAGTTCATATATTTAAGATTAAACAAATACAAAAACTTCCTCTATAGACATAACCAGCTTCCTTGAACTTCAACCCCCAAAATTACTTTCCAAGACCTGAATACAACTTTCAGATGTCGGTTTAACAATCTCACTTTCCATGAGTAAATGGTCCTTGATTTGTCTACCTACACACATCCTAACTATTGGAGTGAAATTTGCACAAATGTTTTTCTGAATGACCCAACCCTCAGCTTATGCGTTACAAATCCCTCATAGATTCACCTCAGGACATACGAGGCTCCAAATGGGCTTTTCACTACCAGCTCATGTCCCCAAACTGGGAGATGCCCCTGATTACTCTACATGCTCTCTGGCACCGCCTGCCTGTTTGGCTTTTGGCCGAAAGTAGAAGAAGGTTGAGCCGTGAACCGCTGTGCGCGCCTGTCTTTCTGTTTCCACTCCTGGCAAGTGTTGATCTGTGATTTGTATAAAATTAAAGTAAATGTACACAATGCAAAACTCACAGATCAACTGGTTTTATTTCACTATAAAACCATTGAAAGCACCCACCGATTTTTTTTTTTTTTTGTCTGGCCAGCTGTGTCCATAAAAATTTGATCGTTACATAAAAAATTTGCCCGTAATTTGGAAAATAACAGGTTCAGCAGTAAATGACAGGCTGTCCTCATTCGTATCTGGTGTCAGCTGAGCAGACAGCTGGATGTGCATGCTGACAACAAATGACTGCGCCCTTCGCTGACCCTGCTGGTGGCAAAGGATTCCTGGCTGTGCAACACAAATTCACTGAATAATCATTACGCCATGGCACCACGGGGCATTAATAAACTAGCAAATTGACTGACTCAAATCAGGTCACAGCGTTCACACTCGTATCACATATAAATCCTCTCTGATTGCTGGAGGATAAGGCAGGGCTATGTTTGGGGAAACGTTGGCGATGTGATTGAGACACTTTAAATCACTTTGTTTACACTCATATCCGACTGCGAAATTCAAGCTCCGTTATTTTTGTGCAATCTATTTTGATGGTTAACGGGTTCTCAAAGATATAATTGTTTTTTTTTTTTTTTTTTGTTAAAGCGTTTTGCTTCTGACCCTGAAAGCATGATTTTATTTTCTCTTTTTATTTTTGAATGACGTGAAAAATGTTCACGTCAAAAAAAGGTGTGTGTAATTTATTGCCTATTCTGTTTATCATTGCATTTTATTAGCAAAACCTTAACCATACCTAACTTTAACTACCTGCATAAGTGGACATCTTGTCCATTTGTTTTCCCTGTGAATGCAAAACTGAGCCAGGGGGTTTCCTCCTCCAAGCTAAATGAATTATGGATTATAATTACTCCACTCAAATATCAATCACTTCTCAATAGTTATTATTCAGCCATAAAACATTAAGCATACTGTGTGAGAGGTTTGCTGTGCCGATCTGATTGAACGTATTTATTTAACATAATATATACATTTTTCTTTTTCACTGTTTTAGTGAGAATGATTGCAAGGCATTCATTCATTTGTTAAACATTCTTTTTTATTTTATTTTCAGGGATACTGTGCATACTGTTGACTGTTATGTTTGCCCTCACTGCTTTTAATATAACAAAAGAGGAAACAAATCCACTGGAGCAAAACCCATCATTAGATTGGGCTGTCTCAGGAAAAATGTGACGTCATTGAGAATTGCCCCATTGAATTATTGAAATAACTTATTTAAGATACTCCAACTTATTGAGTTTCACCTGTGAACTAGTCTGTTCATCCCTAAAAATAACAATTTTTTAATTTACTTTAGCAAGAGTAACATAATTCATATCATGTTCATAGTTTACCATCTGTACATCTGAACATACCATTTCCCCGAATGTCAGCGATGTAGTTCTCAAATTAGGGTATGGCTTATGCCTTCAAGGTACATCTGTTTTGCTTTGCCCATATAACGTGTTTTTATATCAGCTAAACTCCCCAAAACACCTGCTCTTCTTTTTACATCTTAATGCTTTGTGAGGTCAGAAAGCTGAAGTGTGAGATTTTGACTGAAAAGTGGTCCATTTAGACTACATTTGGAATTATGGTTTGTGTAAGGTAGTGAGGTCAATGGTCAGCAAGGTGAACCGAAGAAAGCAACCTCAGTCAACAGTTCCAGCTTCTGAAGACTTTTATTTTCAACAGGATTCTGAACACTTCTCCTTTTCCTCTGAGCTTCCAAGAGCTCTGTTTTATAATCAAGTGGGAACACACCTGCACTTGAGTGGACCAAACCACAATTAAACAGAGAAAAGGAAAAACACATGAAAACTAAACAGAAAAACAAAAATACAATTATTAATCTGATTTACAAACTCCTCTATATAATAAAATGGTCTGAAAAATAAACCAGGTAATACAAAATAAGTCGAAAAGTTACTTTAAAGAAAAACAAAGCAATACTCCAAAAGAAACCCTCTAATTGGTAGAACCCAGCAAGACAATCAGTGACATCACTCCGACATTTAAGCAGGAAGTACTGGGCCGGCCCCTCCCATACTCCTGCCCTGCTGCAGATCTACAAGGACAAACAATGGTGAGTAAAAAAGGAAAACAAATATGAACATACTTTAAAACCAAATAAACAAGTTCAACCAATAATTCGGGGGTGTAGCTTTAACCTAAACATATAGATGGAAACTGCAACCTAATGCTAACACAAACAAACCCGGGATAGTAAGTGGAGTAGAGCTGCTCCCTTGAAGGATCAAGGGAGCATTGTTCAGTTAAAAGTTGTCAGAAATGTGAAGTCCTCTAATGAACATATTTGTGTACAACACATATGAAAGCATAAAAAAACTCCCAAAATCCTGTTGGGGAATTTTAGTGTTCATGTGCCATCCCGTGATTTTATTGGGCTTTATATGGCCACTACTTGGAAAACTTTCTGGAGCCACCTTGGGCGATTCAAAGTAATAAAACTGATTTTATGGCTACATTTCAAAGCTTAGCCACATTGATGCAGGCTAAACACATGAAGTCACGATATGCACACAGATGTACTCTCAAATCCTGTGCATCTGTGCTTGTCTCCAACCCATTATTCTTTTACAGACAAAACAAAAAAGTGCTGCTCTCTTGTATGTGTATGGTGTTTTTATGTATTTTGCCTTCATCAAAAAACTATTTTGCACCATTTCATGGAACCTTGAGTCCATGATGTATTCCAACCAATGTTGGAGCACAGCAACACAAATGATCATCGCGAGGTGGGGGTGGATGTTTTTTGAAAATATCTAGTTCTTGTGCACCTAATGAAAAACATTAGCCATTTAAATTTAAAGAGTTATGTAATATATTCTCTAATTAATATGCAGACTTAAGGGGAAGCTGTAAATGTTGCAATGATCTGCCTTCAAAAGCAGCCATGACACCTTGTCTAGATTGCTCGTAGCTTTGTAGGTCTTGTTCACGAGTGAGGGGAGAATAGAGATCCTGATTACAGGTGGCTGAAATGAACTTCCTACACAGTGTGACTGGGATCAGTCTTACAGTCATTCACACAGACTCCGTCATCCATGCGTTTTCTTTCTGTCACAAATAAAGGGCCATTCTACTTGTGGCATTAATTCCCATCGGTTCTGTGGCACTGCTGCAGTCCTCCACCGTCGACCATCAGAAATATGTATCAAGTCTATTTTTCTATGGCTGACTGAACAAGAGGCATACATTTCTAAAAACAAACAAACAGAAGAGCAAGACAGGAAGTCAGACATGGGAAGAGTGACACCTGGCTCACACAGCAAGATTTTAAAATTGCCGGCAGCTATTCAAAACCTGCGAGACCCCACACAATGTTATATGGTCCTTTCTATGTTAGATGGTAATAGCGGATGATCTTCCTCCCCTGGATGATATCAAAGCTAACAGAACGCCAGACCAGGTGTACCTACTATGAAGAAAAAAAAGAGAGAGAACAAAAAGTTAAAAGCTAAAATAACAACAAAAAATGCAAACTGGAGAACAGTAGGAGAACTCAGCAGAGTGAGAGAAATAGACCCTGATGTCCTCCAGCAGCCTAAGCCTATAGCAGCATAACTATAGAGATAGCTCAGGGTAACATGAGCCACTCTGACTAGAAGCTTTGTCAAAAAGGAAAGTTTTAAGGTTAGTCTTAAAAGTAGACGGGGTGTCTGCCTCACGGACCAAAATTGGGAGTTGGTTCCACAGGAGAGGAGCCTGATAGCTAAAGGATCTGCCTCCCATTCTACTTTTAGAGACTCTAGGAACCACCAGCAGACCTGCAGTCTGAGAGCGAAGTGCTCTGTTAGGAACATACGGGGTAATCAGAGCTCTGATATATGATGGAGCTTGATTATTAAGGGCTTTATACATGAGAATGAGAATTTTAAATTATATTCTTGATTTATCAGGAAGCCAATGGAGGGAAGCTAAAATATGAGAAATATGATCCCTCTTGTTGATTTTCATCAGAACTCTTGCTGCAGCATTTTGGATAAGCTGAAGACTTTGAACTGCATTTTGTGGACTTCCTGATAGTAAAGAATTACAGTAGTCCAGCCTTGAAGTGACAAATGCATGGACTAGTTTTACATCATTCCTGGACAGAGTATTTCTAATTTTGGCGATATTCTGGAGGTGAAAAAAATAAACTCTGGAAACGTTTAATGTGGGATTTAAATGACACGTCTTGGTCAAAAATCAATGTATTTCTTCACCTTTCAAGGGATAGTCAGAAGCATCATCTTGTGAAAAGCTATTTTATGGTGTGTGAACTGTGTTCTTTCAAGACTTTTTAGTGTTTATAAAAATCAAAGAGTCAGACAACAGTTTAAAATGTTAATAATTTAATTCATGAAAAGAATTCTTAATGGAACATTTCTCATCGAAATTACCTTTACAGCACCTGGACTGTAAACACCCTATAGACAGTAACAGCTTTAGTACAACACAACCTGTAGTTTTCAACTTTGCTCATCTTGTTTTTATTCCTGGATGTGTCTACCTTTCAAATTGAATAACCTTTCCAGTGTTTCTGTCCCAGATGTTTTTAAGGGCCACTTTGTTGCAAGACATGTTGGTTTCTGCCTGGCACAGACTTTTCCAAACCAAATCATTCCGTCACGTGTTCATTGAAATGCAAACGGAGGGCATACATTATAGTAAGTTAGCAATGTAAGATTTTCAATTCAATTCAGTTGATTTATATGGCACTAATTCACAACATGTCATCTTAAGGCGATTTAAAAAGTCAATTCAATCAAACCATTTTCACAAATTGGTCATGAAGTTTTCTATCTCTGGAAACTCTGCAGATTGCACAAAGTCATTACCTTTTGTGTTGTTTCATGGTTAAATTTCTTTGAATCACTTGCACAATGCACTGAAGACCTTGGATTGCATGCATGGTCGAGTTTTTTTTTTTAAAATGACTTCAGTAAAATACCTAGATCGGAGGATATCATGAAGCAGGAATATGACTCAGAAATTCAAGCAAACTTTGATTGCAGTATTTGCTACAGTACTTGTGTCTCAGTTAGACTATAAAATAAACCTGATCGTAAACCTTGCAAAAAAAGTCAGCAGAGCTTTAAAGATATGGCTTCTTGAAGTATCAGGTTGAAAGTGTAAATGGTTTCTAAGTTGCTGTTAAAACATAATCTACAGAGGACCTCTGCACGATTAACAGTAGACTTCCAGCATTTCCTCATTAACTGCAGAAATGTTGCTTTTCAGATCTTTTTTCTTCAGGATTTGGCTAAAACAGAAATCCTTCAACAAAGATAATTACTCAGAGTTCTGGTTGCTGAACTTTGTAGAATAATCCCCCACAGATACATCTTCAACCATTTAAAAAAATTCAGGGGATGGATAATGGTCAGGGCTCCAGTTGGACCCATTTTCAGCCTGGGAGTTCAATTCTTGAGTTTGGCCAACTGTTTGATACAGTCATACGTACCTTAGTATATGTAGCTGTGAAAATACCTCTATGGACCTTTGTGTATTTATATATAAATTTGTAAAAATAACAATTTTGAGTCAATAGAAACTAATGTTGCTTTCTAATTAAGGTCACAACAATGTTATTTCACACTTTTTTTCTGTAGACCTCTGAGATCTAAAACAAATACTTTCTAATTGAAAATAAAATTTGATTCCCTTTCCTTTTAGTGCCTTTACTAACAGAAAAGGACAAATCACAAACAGTCAATGGTAAAATGTTTGTATAAAAGCTAAACTAAATTGATCCTGTGACCATTTACAAATTGAAATACAATCATTGACCTATGCCATCAACATCACGTTCCTGTCCCCAGTGATCATCAAGGTGACGTGTACTGCAGATTAACACATTATTGTGACAAGGTGTGAGACGATTACTTTAATTGCTTTTAGCAAGGCAATAATTTGCTAAATTAGGAGAGAATGCGATTTCAGTGTTCAAATATTTTCTGACCAATGATGATGAAGACGGATATGCTGCTTTAGACTACAAGCATTGCATTCTGCTATAACCTAAAGAACAGTGGCTACAAACCCCCAGGATCTGGGTCCAAACCCCAGAGCGCTCACCATGGCTGTAAGGTTGTGGGCTCACACCAATGCAGCACCCCCCCCCCCCCTTTTTAGGGGGATGCTTTATCATCATGGGGGAAACCTCTCATTCCTCCTGGTGTCCCTCCCTCCTCAGACTGTCGATCTGAAGGCAAAACCTCAGAGGAGTTTCAACATGGAGCTCGGTGTGAGGCTGTCATCTGGCGTTTAGAACTGCAATCAAATTGGCTTTTTAACAAACTCTCTTAATGTGGACAACATCTGTGCTCTTTATTTCTGATTTTCACATTTAATAAACTCTTCTCTGCAAGTTTTTTTTTCACAGTTTCTTTGCTTTTTCTCCATGGTTGCCATTTCAAAAAACAAAAAAAAAAAAAAAAAAAACACGATGAGCTGACCTATTTTTAATTCACATGGACACTCATGAGTGCTTTGCATCGACCATTTAGGGCTGACTCGGGCATGTAGACGGCAGAACATGAGGCAGTATCAGGTACACAGATGATCGGGTACAGCTGTGATCTATGAAGGGGAATTGTGTTGGAGGGTGAGGGTTTTTCCTCTTTATAAGGAATATCCACTGATAGCTTGGTTAACAGCCTTTTTGGCCCATGATTTCTTGAATCTGTTAACCAGTGCTGTTACATTATATTCAAGGTGGGTTTATCAGAAGCCCCCCTGGCATGCACATGTCATATGCATCAAGTCTTTACTCTTTAGCTTAATAATGGTACTTTCTACATTATGCTCCCTCCTCACCGTTGTTTCAGTTGCTAACATACACTTTTATGCTTTTCATTATTCTACAAAAGTTAATGTTGCAGAGAAGTTTTCTGATTAGGATTTAGTTAATATATTTTTCTTTATATTCTTGAAATTATGCCTTTGTAAACTGCAATACCAACATGTGGATTCTACTTCAATTGCTTAGTTGCATTAATTTGTACCTTAAATACTTAATTTTTCATGTTAAACCTATAGCTTCTGTAATTTTATAAGGCCATTTTAAACGTGATTATTTGTTCCACACAGATGACATTTGTGCAATAACAGCAATTTTTGAGTTGATGCATAAACCTGAAGTGATCTGCAGAAAGTAAGCCAATGGTACTTTCTTTTTTGGCATGTCTGCTGGCCTCTTTCGGCGCTCCTAACTTACTTTTTCACAGTCGTCACTTGCACTCCTTTTAAATAAACTCTCAAAGCGAGGTGTTTAATTGAAAAACAAATACTCTGTTTGCCACCTTTTTCAGCACTTTTCACTTTAATAATTGCTTTCTCCATCGTTTTCTAACATTACCCATCTACTCATGCATGAAATGCAGCCATACACTACACTTACATAAAGCATGTAATAAGTCTGGCAGTCAGCCATTGTAATGAAATTTGGATTTTAACTCATCCTGGGCAGGAAGCATATTGATTAGACAATTATTGAAAATGGCAACCCTTGATATTTTGAGAAGAAATAAGCTTTTATCCTCTTTTAATTGTCCAAGGACAGTTCATAAAAGGTAAAAATGTGTAGTGTCTGCATTCATTTGACTGTCTTGCATTTTCCATGAAACAAAACAGTTTAAATACACCAAGATGATACGCTTTTAGGTGCAAGGCCATGTCTGAAAAAGTTGATGATATAATTTAGCACTTTTGAATGGGACTTCTTTCTCGTCCTTTGTTGGTATGTCTTCAATGAAAAAATATTTTTGAAACTTGACTCACCAGTAAAATACTTTGGAATAGTCATTAAACCACCAAAAACCTTCCTAAAATACGCAATCTGAGACACTGAAGCAAAAATCAGTATCACCTGAAGATGGTTTTCTTTGCAAGTAAATGAAATTCAAGTTTGTGAAAAAAATACAAGTCATTTGAGTGGTGCCTTTGTCCACATAATACAGTTTTTTTGTTGAGGATTTAGATTTCATTTCTTGCACTAGTTCTGCACCTGACTGACGGTGGATCTGTGGAGAAATAAACCTTCCAGTACTGTCAGGGCTTTGCTACCACGAAGCCTGTGAATTGCTTAAATTATATTCATCTGAAAATAGAAGCTTAAATCCGGGGCCTTTTTTTTCCCTGGCAGATGCATAAATGCATCAAAACGTAAATGGATTTATTTTCTCTCATTGTGTTTTTTTTTTTTCTTTAGGTTTTATGGGACACCGCAGCTATCCAGGTCAATGTGAGCACAAGTACTGCGGCTTGGGACGCCATTGTGTGGTCAACCATGAAACTGACCAAGGGGAGTGCAGGTGTTTGGATCACTGTAAACCACACTACAAACCAGTGTGTGGTTCAGATGGGAAGCTGTACCAGAACCACTGCGAGCTCCACCGGGCCTCCTGTCTCCGAGGACACAGGATCACCATCATGCACAGTGAGGAGTGCTTCTACAAAGGTAAGTGATTTGTGTGACCTTTCTTTGGCGGTGCAGCATCTGGCTGAGTCTTTATTGTAAGGCCGTTAAAATTGGCGCTGCAAGAATTAGGGATTTAATTATGTTTGAATTTACAATGAGAAAAAAGGACAGTGCGTATTTGCTGTATATGCGACTCCCCATACATAAAAACTGTATCACAGTCCAATCGGGTTACAAAGAGAAAACCTTAAAGCAGCATCCTCACTGAGAATGTTGTCAACAAAAACTATCTTGATTTCTTAAGCTTTATTGCATCCTTGATGATCATGGTAAATATATTTAACACATGCAGAACCCTCTCTGGTGTATTAGCAACAAAGATGGCACACAGCCACCCAAACTGTGATTTACTGGCAAAGCAACTCTCCTTCAACACAGCATAGATGTTGCAACGTCGAGTACAAAGGACACAGTCTGAAAATAGTTTTGCAGCTCTTTTTGAAATGCACAACTCTGTTTAAAATTAGGGGCAGGTTGTGGTGCTGCAATTCTTCATATTTCCCTAGAGAAGGTTGACTGTTCTCCACCGTGGTGTGTGTATAAACACACCAATTATTTCCAGACCCATAAAATGAGGCCCTTATCCATCCTTATGATCCAAGACATCATTGAAATAAGAGCTCCTGACACAGTTGTTCCTTTCTGGGCGAGGAAACAAAGCAGCAAAGCACACTTGCAGAGAGCAAATGCATAATGTAACAAGTTTTTCTTTCTTTTGTTTTCTTGTTTACTTGTTAACTTTGAAAGGTAAATTCATAGAGACAAGGAATGATTCTTAGATCTATATAATATATAGATCTAAGAATCCTCAATATTATTGTCCCACATGAAACCTTCTGTAGCTGCCAAAATAAAGCAAGCAGCACATCAAACTGCAAACGCAGTTGCACAAAATCTTAAGTTAGACATAAAAGATGCCAATACAGTCCAGAAAAAATAAATTGCCAGCACACACAGTAACTCATCCCAACGGGTTCACATGTGATGGCATACATCAGGAGTGTAAAAACAGCTAATGTTAACAATCAGGACCTGAGCGTCATCTCAATCACAGAAAAAGGCTTGGAGATCAATGATACCCTGGTGAGTGACTGTTGTAATCAGCCTTTCTCGTGCTCAGACCGCCTCTTCCCTCCTTTTCAACACCCGGTATTCACAATGCAGAATGGGATATTTGACCAATGTCACACAATCAATATTAGATCAACGGGAGCCAAAGGAGGACTAAAAGATACACAACTTCTCTTTTTTTGCCCTCCATTTCATTCCTTGTTCAGTCTCGCCAGGTTTTCTTTTCACTGTGACTGATAGGTAATCAATTATTCAGTGGAGGAGTACTCCAGGGAGAGGACAGTTTTATCCCATTTTGGCTGATCTGAAACCCCTGGAGTAGGCTTCAAATTTAGAAATGTAAAAACAAATTAAATAAAAAGGTGTTTATTTAATGTTTTTTTCCAGTTTGAATTTTTTTATTGGACAACAAGGATTTCTCAAACTCACATAGTTGCAGCAATTTGTTTGTGACAATGAAAAGGAACAATGAATGTCAAATACAGGACCGCTGTGTGAGGACTGGGTTGACTGTGAGGGTTTTGAGATGAAATAAAGGTCCACTGTAGCACCTGCTGCTTGTTGGGAAGAGTACTGTACAAATGTTGCATGCTTTCATATCAGAGCCTCAAGGGATCAATGATTATGTAACAATGGACTTTATTTGGGAATATGTATTTTAGATGTAAAAAAAAAAATACAATAAAAATAACATAAGATGTTTAGTTTTTATAACTTTAAATAAAATATTGTCACACATATGTTGGCATGTTGTTTATGCTGCAATGCATTCTGGGTAAATTATGTATACTAGGTCCTTTAGAGCTAGCACCAGCTAGCCAAAACAGCAATGTATAACGTTGAACCTTTTCAGTTTGAGCCAGAGCATGTTGAAACTGATGACAATGTAGTAATAATAATAATAATAATAATAATAATAATAATAATAATAATAATAATAATAATAATATTTAATAATAATAATATTTAATAATAATAATAATAATAATAATAATAATAATAATAATAATAATAATAATAATAATAAAAAGTTGCCTATCTCTGATGTTTCTCCTAGCGTCTTTCGCTTGTCGGCACAGAACGGCATGGCAGCTAGACTTAAACTGAGCGAGGGTAATGGCAACATGTTAACTCCTTTATCATTCATAGTAAAAAAATTACTCAAAGTCTGGGTATGGGTCAAAGTGTGGGTCCTTCGGAAGTTGTCTTCTTCCAACAGCTTTTTCCTATTGCACTTTTCTCTTTTTTCAAGAGGGAAGCGATGAAGACTCACATCAGTTTTTGTTGATTTTAGTTTTGAAATTACAGCCAACAGCAACACAATGTGGCGTTGTCTAAATTTACACTAGTCAAAATTAAACACAGTAAACAACTTGTATCATACTGTAGGTTCCAATTCAGTAGGACCTAACCTCGTCATTACCTCAGCATGCATTGCGTACGTGAAAAAAATACCAACCTCCATGGGTGAAAGATAGAACAAAGGATAGACGATTTTTGAAGTAATTATGAGTTTTTATGTATCACAGACAACATTAATTTAAGTTAACAGGAAAACTGCAACATATTTAGGCCAACATGTTCAAATAATTGGGGATCCCTTTAAAGTCCCCAGTAACTTCCCAACATGTTCCCTTATCAGTAAAGGTTTCAATAACATGATTATTGAAGGGATCTAAATACTTATTACACATAGTGCCAAAGCTGCTAGGTTGGACACAGTGCTTTTATGTGATTATTTTCCATACTGCTATCCCTTGTAAAGTTTTTTTTTCTTTCCTTTAGATTGTCCTTCAGAGTTTTTGCTTTACTATATTCACTTTCAGAGTTATTTGGTTAAACTTTCATTCAGCAGAGTTCATATTTAATTTAATTGTTGATGATAAATGTAACACTTTCCCTACTGCCCCAACAAACATGCAGGCTGCTAACTCAACTATAGTGCATTCATTTTCAGTTTGAAAGTGCATCCAAGCTAGGCTTGGCAACACTAGCTGGCATATTCAGACCAACATGTTGATCATGTCTTTCATGGTGGCCAGTACATAAAAACCAAAACAGTAAGGTGATCCCTAATTTAAATAGCATTTTAAATCTCTGTATCCTTGCCTCCACCAAATGTCTAAGCCTCTGTAATATAGGCATGCACAGAGAGAGAAAAAAGAACAAACAATCATTTGAAATTATTCGTTTTTACATCGTTATAATTACATTGGCTGGCAGTTACCCACCCCCTCTGGCCCACAGGAGCACACAGCGTTAACGCAGCATAACGGCAATGTAGTGACTGGGTAATAAATTATGAAGCACCGCTGTTTGACAGCCCTGGTACTGCTCTGGTTGCTCTAAATGTACAGTATTCTTTGTCCAGAACACCTGATTCAAATTATAACCATGTCATAGAATTAAGTAGAAAGCTTTTAATGAATCAACACTTTAAAGCTGCTATAATGTTATAACGTCATGTTAGTCTCTCTCTTTAAGAACTGAGGTACTTTGTAAGAACTGATATATTTTGTAACAGCTGCAAAAAGACCCAGTGTATTAAAATAGCTTAAACTGATTGAGTTTTACAACCAGAGGCTGTTTTTAAATGAACTGTCAGCCCCAGATGGATGGGCCCCTTCTCTAATGCTCTGCTTGCCGCACACTTTTATCCACATTTTGTGTAGGTTGGCTAAACAAAGGGGAATGTGAAATAATCTGTATAATCTTTGTGACCTCTTTTCAGTAAGGTATAGTCCTAACTTGTCAAAAAACTAATGCAAACTTAATTTTAATTGGCTGAAGTAATGCAGTTTTAGAACATGTTCTTGCTCAGTTTCAGAATCTTCTTAAGTTACAGAATAACTCTTTGAAACTCAGAACAAAAACTTGATGTATTACCAAACTTGAGAACTAAAGAAAAGGGGGTTTGCCCATTTCAAAAAACAAGGCTGTACAATGCTAATGTCCAACATTTATCTCACTTCTGCATCAACGTATGTGTGATTTTTTTTATGTCTACTCTGTGAAAGCATTGTTTGATTGGTTTAGCTTGTCTGACATCAATACCATTGTCTGTGTCCAGCCAGGTGTATCAGAAAATAAGCAGGGAAAACTATGAATCAACTCTGCTAGTTGTTTGGGACAAGCTTCAGGCAGATGTGATGGTAAAACATCCAATTTACGCAAAGACCCACAGATTTTAAGGGAATCGTGTATAACGGCGCTGTCCAGGGTGCTAGTCTCATCTCCGGTACTGGGTCCTGAATCAACAGTATTAGTCCAATATTCTCAGAAGCATAGTAAGGATTTAGCAAGGCTTTAACTGTGTTTTTCTTATATGCTCCTGTGTGGAAATGATGTAATTATGTTCAGAGGTTTGTTTTAAGACTAAGAGCCTGAAGATTTTTGCTGGAATCGGGGTGTGATAATAGGACTCAGGACTAAGACCTGATCCCTGGGAAAAAATGGCGCTCCTCAGCACGATGCTCAAACAAACACTTAATTTTTTTGCCTGGCTAATAAATAGTGCTGCATACAGTTTATGTCTAAAGCCATTCACAAAATCGATCAAGTTACTAGGAGGATCTGACTCCTTGCTGTTGTTTACTGAAGCTTCTAAAGAACCTTTAATGGTGTGCGTGCAATGACTAAAGCCCGCTCTCTCCTGAGCACTGGTTTTAGTCAAAATATACTATTTTACCCGTATGCCAAAATCTTGTAGGCTGTAACGTTAGAACATGCGCATCATATACAGAGACAAATCCTTCTCAGTGCAGCCGAGTGAGATTTGACTCCCAAGCTTAGGACCTTTGCTGCGTGTCTTTCTACTTCTCTCTCTCTGTCTGTCCACCCTTGCTTGGTAGTAACTATAGATAAAAGCTGCTAGCACCACATAAACCTACAAAAATGGGTCCTCCTTCCACATGTTATTTTTTTCATCCCATACATATGTTTGTGGCAAACTTAAAGAGGACTTCTTATGGCTTTGTCTCCTCAATAACATTTGTCCTGTCCACTCATCCTTAAAGGCTAGATTTGTGGATTCCAGGGCTAATACTTGTCCTTTTTACTGTTTCCTCCATCTGAACTGTGAATGCGTAACGCTCCTCAGAGTTGCAATGGGGCTCTTGGCTGCTTCTCGAAATAGTTTTCTCCTTCCAGACTTGGTAGGTTTGTCATGGTGCCATCTTCTTTCCAGATGATGGATTGAACTGAGCAAAATATGGATGTATTACACACACAGCCACTCACCCACCCATACAAATATTACAAATGGTTGAAAGTCATACAAACACGGGCTCCTATTTCATTAATGTGGCCTGTCTAATCTGATGCCGTCTTGATTTGATAGTCAATCACATATCTTCTTCAGATAGACTATTAGTAGAGAAAAACTGCCTTGGCAACCAGCTTCCTAATATTGGTGTATCTGAAATGCCAACACATGTGTTCGCCTTGATTGCTTCCCAAAATTATTGTTACACATTTACCTACATTTATTTTGGGGTATACAATTATAAAAGGCTGAATGCATATGAATTTCACACTTTTCGAATTTGTTTTTGTAAATATTCTGGAAATTAAAAGTTTTAATTCTGCTTCTTTTTTATAGTTTTGTAGTGCTTTGTGTTGGTTGACCACCAACAATCCCAATAAAATCAACGAATGTTTCTGTTTGGGATGAAATATGAAAAAAGTATAAGGAGCGTGAATACTTTTGGCAAGCATCTGTAGAGCTTATGATGCCATGCTATTCCTTCATTCAGAGAAGCCATGAGATGATGCCGATATTTACCATATTCATGCTTTAATGAGACAACATATCATCAGCAGACATGCAGAGGGCATGTCTTGATCAATGAAGTAATTCTGCCTCGCATTAATTTAAGAGACGGACGATTAGTCCCCCGAGCAAGTTCAATCTTTGAGTCATTGACTGATTGCTTTAGAAGTGACATCCATATGGAAAGAAGTTGAATCACTATCGGTTTTGGTCCCAGCTGGATGATTTTAATTTTTATAACACGGAAATGGACAGGCCTTATCAGCCAGACCCTCACGGTGCCTCTTATCTCTTGTGGAAGACAGGGTAAAAAATGACAGCCATGTGTTGACTTAAGTTTCTCATTAGCACTGGGGAAAGGATCTGACCCCCATTTTCCTCTTGCATAGCAAGGTAACTTAACCAGGATCAGATCTGATGGAATATTAAGTGGTGCACAAAAGCCTGACTGATCTGCAAAGGGCAATGTGCATATGATGGCGAATATTTTTTTTATTTAATTTTTTTTAAACCTGTGATCACTCTGAGCAGAGACCACAGGAGCTAAGGATGTGGCAAATCAAGCAACAGCTTTCCTACACATTCAGTTATCAGGCACATCATAGATTTTGATAGCCACTGCTCCTGATAAATCTATTTTACCACCGCCTCTAGATTTATTATTTATTGCTTTGTTGCCTTGCATCATATACTTATCTCCCAGCTGATCAAAGTTTCATTCATTCGTTTCTGTTTCTATATATTGCATCATATCTGTATAAAGTGAAATGCACTTTCGTATAATATAAAAATATAAACGTTACCTCCTTAATTTTTCACAATTGGAATATATTTAAATCTATATATGTGTGCACACGGAAGCATCATACAATTTATCTTTTAGTTATAGTTTACAGTACCTAGAGTGTAGAAGCTTTTTAGAATTAAATCTATTATAAATCTAATAAGTGGTTATAGCTATTGGGAATCACATTAGTTACATTAACTTTTTTAAAATAACACTGTTAATAAATTGTTTGATAAGCTCTTTACACTGGATATGTTTGTTCTGCTTTTTGTATCATCTAAATTACCAAAATAGTTTCAGACAAAACAAGTTGACGAAATTTTAAATTAAATTAAATTGTCCTATTGAATCTGACCCTGTTGAGTCATTCTAGGAAGAATAACGTCTTAGAGCTGACTGACTGGTATTCCTGATTGTTTTTCGCAGGCTGGCTGTTCAGATCAATGGACAATGCATTATGCTGAAGTGATGCAAGTCTGTCATGCCTTTTACCAACCACCGAATCCAAGCCAACCGGTTATTTCCTTGGACAGGAATGCTCTAAAGTGCTTGACTCTATCCCCAATTCTCTTAGAAAACCAAATTAGATGGGGCTTTAAATCATTTTCTATGAATTGAGGAATATCTTGCTGCAAATGTTGGGGCATCTGTGGATGCTCAAGAATTAGTCTCACCCTCTGAATGGTCTCATGTTTGCATTTTCAGTCAAGCTATTGCTCTTTATGACATTCCCTGTCATGTTGACACTCAAGATTAGGTAAACTTTCCAACGTTGGACAACAAAGCAGTACATTTCTTCTTAGCTTACTGTTCACCCACCACTGACCTACCCCACAGCGGCTCTGTCTGATATTTAGTAACATATAGTATTCAGAAAGTATATCTGACATGACTTTCCATTTAAGCTTGTACCAACATAAAACAAAATGAAATGTTATATCTGTGCTATATAATCTTTAAGAAATGCCATTTTTTATCTTGTATTTGAAGTCCAAATCAATGTGACTCCAGGTAATGAAGAAAATGAATTGAGCTGTGCAAAAAAAATCAAAGGATTGGCAGGTGTAGTGATATGATAAGGCACACAGATGGACAGAGACAGTTAACCCTTTGTGAGCAAAGGGGGAAGAAATCTTATTTTACATCATCACTGAGATGGAAAGTCAGTTTGACATTTTGCAATAATGGGTAGATGGTCCTCGAATCAAGAGAAAACCATTTCAGACACAAAAGGTTTGAAGCTGCTTATCTATTTTCTTCACTCAAAACTGCACATTTAACGTTTAAGGCGTCCCTCAATTTAAATTAGGCCCACCTAAAGAGATATTTTTTTAACATTATTGTGAAATGAAAAAAAAAAAAAACAGATCTCTTGCTTAATTAACCAATTCTCTATCAGATTCAACTCAGGACTTTGGCTGCATATGTAGAACATTTTTAACCCTGTTTCTGTAAAATAAATAAATACATTTTAATTTTTTAGATAACATGTTTTATTTTTAATATCAAGCAATGTATGGAACCTTGGCTGAACATTCTTAATTAGACTTTCTTTTGTAAAAGTAGCTCCTTGCTTAAATGCCGTACTTTTGTTTGTAGCTGCATCCCTGGCGTTCAAACAAACTCTTCATAGATCTCTCCCCTGAGCTCAGCCAAGAAAAAAAAAAAACATGCTCGTGAAGCATCACAGTTTTTGCCCTCCAGAGACCCTCTACCTTAACGATGTGTCTTCGCATTTCCCACCGGAGAGTCACTCCAGTGAACTCAGCCTGTGCGCTGTAAGGAGAATTAGAACCTCCTGTGTGTTCTTGCCTTCTTTTAATGACTCTTGTGGTGCCATTAATGCTGCAACCCCTGCACGAGCCCTGGCACTGTCATCGACAGCAGAGCCAGAGTACAAGCCCCTCATTAAAATCCAGACCTGTGAATCATTAAGTTTGCAAGGACGTCCAAGCCATTGTCAGCTACAAGGTCTCCATGCCTGTTGACTTTGAAGTTGGTTTGTGTACTTTGTGATGTATTTTGCTGTTAAAGTAGACATTGGGGTCTGTTTTCATGTTTTTATCCTCACAAGAAAAAGGCTTGCATGACGAAGGGAGTTATTTTGTGACACAAAACAGCACTGCTTATTAGTAGTTAAAGCTTTTTATCTGGTACTTGCTACAATATGCTACAACACCTTTTGTTAATGACCACACTTTGGCCAAGTTGTCGGTGGGAAGAAGATTTCAACTGCTCGAACTACAACTTTTGAAGACCTTTTCCCATCTCTTTAATTTAAAGAAGTTGCATAGTTGCACTTTATTTCAATCTCAACGTTACTTAGATAAAAAATATTTTGTGTGTGTGTGTATGTATGTATGTATGTATGTATGTGGAAAGAAGGAAGCTAGAGAGAATAGGTGTTTAGAGCTCATTTCATCCACATTTGGCCAAAAATGAGTGTTAACTTAGAGCTTGTCTTCTAACAAAGTTTGTTTGACCACATGCTGTTCTAAGCCTCCAATAAAAATTACCTCTGATGAAAAAAAAAAAAAACATTCACCATTCTTTTTGGTGTGTGAACATGGTGAAATGATTTTCTTAACATACACTTTTCTGAAGCAATACATTTTTAATTGTTAATGTAACAATTTTGGAAACCTGAATTCAATTCAGACGGTGCAAATTCCCAACAAATGCCATCTCAGGATAATCAGATAATTCCTATATATTGCTATACAATATTAAAGTTAAAATCAAAGGCCAACTTTACTGCAGAATGATATCCGGTGAAATTCAGTTTGCTATTTAGTTAAAAGGACATTGATTTAAAAGTAATTAATTTAGCAATAGTCTTTCCTGCTGATCAAGCATGTGGCAAAAGTGGAAAGGAACAACCCAGAAACATTGATATAGTGGTATATTAAATAGGAAAGAAAATATAGACACCAATGAATGCTCTGTGTTCTCTGTTAGAGGTGTGGTTGGTAAAAAAAAAAAAAAAAAAAAAAAAAAAAACCAAACAAGAAAAGCTCCGAGCCAGTAGTGGAGTGGATTATAAGATAAGGAAATATATAGCTAATCACAACAGTAACTGTTAATGAACTTGTCCAAAAAAATAAAATTTGTTCTAATTTAACAAAAGAGGCCAAAGTTATCATCGATAAGGGGAAAAAAAACTTTACTGCCAGTGATTGCTCAGCTGATGGTCCCCTCCAAGGAGCTGACACAACTAACCCCAAACACTAAACCTGACACACCTTACAGGATGAAAAAAAAATCTGGGAAAACAAAGTCAATGGCAGCAATAACTGCTAATAATGTATACACTGGTATGTCGTTAGCAGAATGAGTGGAAATTATCAGTGTGTCCTCCAGCAACCTAAACCCAAAACAGCAGCATGTAGTCTTTGTCCAAAACGAGAACTGGGAAGAAATTAGAACCATCCACATTCAATGTTAGTGAATTACATTAAAACTTAAAATTGCAAAATGAAGAATCAAACACATTAATCAAAACGGTGCAATAACAGTTTGGTCATCAAGTGGGTAGATATGTTCTGACACTATGGTCCTCTTGGTTCCAATTAATCACTGTTTACACTCCATAACCTACCTGACTACCTGTTGCTAAACGTGTTCATCCATTTATGATAAAGTTCACATAATGTTTTCTTGACCATGACAATTAGTTTAGTACAACTTCATTGGCTGCTTTCCGCAGTCACTAGGTCTCAGAAAATTAAGGACCTTGGGGACATGGTGGAAATGGAGATTGCAATTATGTATATGCAGCTAACCAATCCGCAGGAATGTTTCCAACACCTTGTTGAACTCATGCCATGAAAATTAACAGTTCTGAAGAAAGACCATTTGAGAGCAATAATATCATGTACAAAGAAAAATACGTCAGACTAATATGATGAAAAAAAGCTGAGTGTTTTTTCCTTGATCCTGACGACAAATAAGAAAATAATAAATTAATAGTTTTGCTAGCATATTTCTAAAGTGGCTGCCTCTGGCAAAGTGATCTCAATCATGAGAGCTCTTATTCTGGGGTTTGTTTTTCCCCCCCATCTTCCCTGTAGCCACCTTACTATGTGTGACTCTGTAACTTTATGACTGACTGCCCATATTTAACCCCATTTTACTCCCAAAAACTGTTCTGGAAAAAAAAACTCACATCATCTGCTGCAAAATGTATATTTATTTTGCACTTTAAGTGATTTTGGAAGTGTGAGGGTTAATTATTTCTGTTGTGAGGATGATGTTCCCACAGCAGCAGGACAGGTCTGTACAGTTGCTGAATGGCTGCAGTTGTTGTTGTTCCTGAGGTTACCATCTGTTTTCTTTTCTTTGTTCCTTGCTGTACCCACTTTTAAGAGATTTATGCACGCTCTGTTGCCAGACAACCAAACAAATATGAATTAGCATAATACAGCTCATTAAGGCTTCTTATTAGGAGTGTTTTAAAGTCATTTCGAAGTTGCTACTTACTAAAGATTTTATTTTTTTTTGCACAAACTGTCAGGCCAAAAAAACAAAAACATCTCAAAATCTGAATATTGCTATATATATATATATATATATATATATATATATAATATATATATATATATATATATATATATAATATATATATATATATATATATATATATATACATACATACAGTGGGGGTTCTAGACCAAATTTAGCAGGGGGGCCAGGGTGGGGCCACTGTTTTTTCACAGGGGCACGGAACAAAAGATTGGGGGCGGGGGGAAACTTAACAGGTCAACATTTAATCGTTTAACATATTAAGAAAGTCAACGAGCCAATTGTGGCTCTGGAACTGCAGGTTGCAGACCCCTGATCTTTTTCAATACAGCGGGAGCTTAACATGAAAATGTTTAATTTTTATTATTGTGTTATTTTATTATTGGGTAAAAACATAAACAAAAAAAATACAACTGACCCAAATGACCAGTCAGTCACGGTATCTCTTTTTATCATTTATCATCCTAAGAAATTTAATATCATGTTTTTATTACAGGGGCCATAACAGGGGCCAGGAACAGTTCTACAGGCACAGGCCCCTGTTGGCCCCTGTCTAGAACCACCCCTGTGTGTATATATATATATATATATATATATATATATATATATATATATATATATATATATTTCACTCATTTTAGAAAGTTAAAATCACATAAAGATTCATCGCAGATAGACTGAAATATTCCAACCCATTAGACCTTGTAATTTAGATGATTATAGCTTACGGAAAATGTTATATACATAAAATTGAATTTAATTGACTTAGACTTAGACATCTTTATTTGTCATTTTGTATGTACAAAGTGCATACAGAACGAAATTTCGTTGCATACAGCTTGTAATTAAAAGTAAACAATTGAAATGTAAACAATGCAGGAGAAGAGAAGAATGAAAACCATTTGTATGTGCAGAAATGATGGTGCAAAAGGCATTTGTGCAAAAAATGCATTTGGAAACTGCAAGTTCGGCAGCATTTGTAATGCTAGATAAAGATGCAATGGTGTAAATGTGCAAAAAGTGGTGCAGGGTCCAGTTTAGAGTTCAGCATTTCAACAGTCTGATGGCAAAAGGGAAAAAGCTTTTGCAGAACCTGGTGGACCTGCAGCGGATGCTGCGGAACCTCTTCCCAGAAGGTCACCTGTAATTGAATTGAAAACCCTACATTTTGTGGGTCAGACAATTTGGATATTATGAAAAAGTTAAATATTGGAAACTCTTGGTGTCACCCCAAAGCACCTGCAAAGGTTTCCTGAGTCTCATGGTCTGATCGGTAGGCGACTCAATCATGGGGACGGTACCAAAGGGTGGTTCAGTGAAGAATGGTGTTACTGTACTCGACTGGGAAGCAAACCCACGTGATCTGAACCCCGTAGAGAATTTGTGGAATATTGTCAAGAGAAAGATGAGAGACACCTGAACCAGCAATGCAGATAACCTGAAGGCCGCTATCAAAGCAACCTGGGCTTCTAGAACACGTTAGCAGAACCACAGGCTGATATCATCCATGTAACGCTGCACTGATGCAATAATTCATGCAAAAGAAGCCCAGACCAAGTATTGAGGTCTGAACATACTTTTGAGAAGACTGACTTTTCATTCTTAACATTTATTCATGGATTTTTTTTGTCATATTCTAATTTCCTATTACACTAAACTGTTGGGTTAACTGTAAGCCAGAATCCTAAAAACTGCAAGAAATGAAGGCATGAGATATTTTACTTTGTTTAATGAATCTTTCTTAACCTATATCCATCCTCCTATACAGTGTGATCTACCTTAGTTTGTCAGTATGAATCTAAATATGTTAATTTTAAATTGTAGAAATTTAGAAAACTTGAATTGAACCTGAAAGGTAATGGCCAGTGCTTACTGTGATAATGCTTGGAATGAAAACACGCGTAGCCTTGTGCCGTGTTACATCTTCAGCAGCTGTTTGTCCTTGTCGTGTGTATTTGTTCATTTTTTGCTTTGCTGAACTCTTGCTAGCGGACAGGTCTGCTCTTGGAGCACTATGTGAAAACTCAGAGTAAACAGTACCGCCTGTGTTTCACAAGGCCGGTTGACCTATCCAAGCAGAATAAAGTTCTCAGGAGAAATCTCTTGTGGTTCAAGAAAAAGGCATTTTGAAAAGAACATGGCGTATGTAGGTGCAGTGTTGAGTGTTTGGTGGACATTAAAGGATTACACCCAAATATAACACTAAGCAAATAGTTCGCTTACATACCATCTGCTCCAGGGGAGCATTAAAATATGTCTGGAGAAAATCCTTGATCTACACAAAGATATCTGTGTTTTTTTTTGTTGTTTTTTTTACAGTCAATACAGTCCTTAGTTTTTAAGACATTGCTAAGCAACATAATGAATAATCAATTTACCAATGAAGTTTATGGCAATAAAGCTCTCCACATGTCGTCCCAAAAGGAAGACTGATTTAAGACTGCCACTGTCATGGATGGAAATTGCTTGCTCCATTCTGCTGAACTTTGGGTGGCACACATTAATCATCTGCTTATGAATTACAAGTTGATGCACAACCAACTGGAGTTTACCGTGTCGCCGCACTAATGCAGAAATAGATCAGAGGCGTTTCACAAGACAGATTAGGTTCATACACAAGTACAAAGAAACAATTCTGTACAAATTCAGTCTAGTTCAGATAAAATCCAATTGCATAGTCAAAATCAGTTGGACATGCAGTCCAAATAATGACAATAAAAAGATCAATTAAGCTTAACATTAATACCCACTTCCTAGCAGTGTGCTGGTCCATTTTTAGTGTCAAAACAGTCCTGACCTGTCAATATATAGACTTTCCTGCAACCCTAAAGATGTGGCTGCTGGGGGGGGGGGGTTCCTGGGGCTCTCCTCTGCTCCTCTCTGGGATGGAGGATTCAGCTATCATTGGGTTGGTCCTTCCTGGGCTCCTTCGCTCTATGGGCCCTTTCTGAAATCTGGGGTTCTGGTGTCTCTCGTTTCTGCCTTGGCCCTCTGGGGAATGGGACTTTGGTTCCTCTTAACTACTGCAGAGCATTTTTCTCAAAGAGGGACCTTACATATACCTTACAAAGATGACCCTTTTGTCCAGTACTTCGCATGGATGTTCCTGTGGCCTGACATCAGGATAATATCGGAGGTCAATGCAACACATCAATGTTGTTGTTGTGCTCCTCAATCCATTCTTGAACCATTGTTGCTTTGTAGCAAACCCATTTTTCCTCTGAAAAAGTCCACAGCCATCAAGGAATACAATATCTACGCTGAGTGGATTGCGGCTATTTAATAGTATGTGTAATAAACTGGAATGCACTGTCAGAACCAGCATTAACCTTTGCAATTTGGGCTATGGCTGCTCATCTATTCGATTGTCCCACCTGGGACCAGCCTTCCCTCTCCACATGCATCAATAACTCTGTTGCCAGTTAATCACTGTGCATTTATTGGACTACTGTTAGCAGCTAGTGACCCAGTGCAGACTGGGAACCAGAAGAGCTCTGACCAGTCATCTAGCCATCATTGTTTAGCCCTTGCCAAGCTTGGTGAATCCGCACACTGCCCATTTTCCTGCTTCTTTCACATTGAAATTAACAATCAACGCTCATTCATCAACCATATTCAGCCCACTAACGGGTGCCATGATGAAAATACTATCATTGTTATTGGCCTGACCTGCTGGTGGTCATAATGTTATGCTTGCTTGTGTATAAAACATATGTCACTTGGTAAGAAGCTATTTCCTTTCATTATTCCCACTCAATTCCATGTAGTTATTTTGTAGCCCTCTCTCATATTTAGCTTTTCCTCTCTGTGAAACTGCAAGTTTCTCATAGTTGACACTAAATATGGGAAAATATGGGGAAACGGTTGTATGGGCAGGATACAGATGGCAAGACAGAAAAAAAAAAAAACATTTCCTAAGGTCCTTAGCTTGTCTTGCCTTAGTGAAAGTTAAAATTCACTAATGTGACAATTAGTGTTTGACATTTTACAGAAAAATATCACTTTCATGGCAATTATTGCTAAAAACTTGTAATAAAATTACTTTCAAAGAAGAGAATTAAATGGTGCCTTTATGGCTCTCTTTGCCTCAGTTTAATAGGATACAATAAAAGGGTTTGTCTGGAGATGACACTGTCCATTCATATGTCCCTTTGAAGGAGGCAAATCGATTTCATCACTGAAGAACTTAAAAAAAAAAAACAGAACATAGCTGTCCTAAATCAACCCTGGGAAATTACAGCAAAAAGATGTCCTTATTTCATTGATTTTTCTGTCTTCTTTCGCTCTGACACAGCCACCGGCTAATGATACTCATATCAATGTGTACATGGCACCGTTTGCTATCCTTATTAAAGTTGCATGAAAACAAATGCAGCTAAAAACCAGTGCCGATATAGGTCCCAGCCTTGGGGAATATAACAGGCTCATTTGTTGAAAAGTGAATTGGTAAGGGAAATGATGGCACAATGGTGTCACTGCGCTGCTCTTTGTGTGAAGAAAAAAAAGCAAATCTCACACGCCATTAAGGAAGCATGAGTTAGAGCTGGAAAAAGAATAACACATATTAACATACATAATGAAATAAGGTGTTTGTAAAAGGTCAAACCAGAATAAGTCTGAACAAACAAAATGATTTTTTTTGTCATGAAAAGTAAAGATGATTTTCTGTGTGGGAACCGAGACCACAAGTTAAAATAAGATTTTTTTTCTGTGCTTCTCTATAATCGAGATTCTTTATTTGATAAATATAAGGTTCCCTTCCTACATTTGCAGAGAATATTAGGTACGTTCATGTGAAATAATTTTTAGATAGCAATAGCTGTGAACAATGTTGTCTGACAGGTCTAAGCAATCCAGTAATAAAGTTAGGAGAATAATTTTAATATTTATAAAGGTAAGTTTTCCAAATAGGCTCTGAGATGACAGACTTGAACCTGCTTGTGTTGCATGGCTTGCTGGGGGGCACAGTGTTTACCAAAATGTCTTTTCTGACCCAAAGATGACACCAACATTAAAGCCAAGGAAATGCTCCACTTTGGCAGCTAAACTTGGTGCGGTGTGATACAAAAGGTCATCTGGGATGCTGTGGGTAGTTTTTTTTATACCACAAAAGACAACCGCCTTAAACTTACAATGTGCTAGATTTGTTCAACGTCTGTCTGACACACTATACATTTTACAATTTTTGCTCTTGTTTTTTCAAAAGAAAAAAATGTCCCTGTTTGGTAGTAATATTATGGAAACTATGCAATGCGCCCATACTTTGGTGACCGGTAAGGATATTAGGGTGAGGTTTAAGGGTCTGTGACTGTGAAATAAGATTCTTGTGAAATCCTAATTCAGTGGAGGAATTCAGTTCAGAAAGTGAATGCATCAAAGAAAGGAGGCATATAGGTGATGAGCCTGTGGCTCTGCTGAGGTGTTAAGGGTCTTTAATAAAGGCCTTCAGCTCCTCTGGATTGTTGGACCTGCTGTTTAACATCTTCCTTTTTTACAGTACTCAATAGATTTTGTAACAGATTTTGGTCAGGTCAGTTTGCTGGCCAATCAAGCACAGTGATATGATGGTGATTAAAGCAGGTATCGGTACCTCTGGCAGTGTGGGCAGGTACCAAATACTGCTGGAAAAGGAAATCAGCATATCCAAAAAGCGTGTCAGCAGAAAGAGGCAAGAAGCTGCACCATTAAAATTTTCCAGTAGAAGGCTGCATTGACTTTGGATTTGATGAAACTCAGTGGACCGACCACCATAAAACGTGTGGATACATGTAAGCAACACGCCTCTTTAACAATTACCTTTCCTGTCTTTCCCTCATTAGCGTCAAGTCAGCAGACTTCTCCACGATTTTCCATGCCCAACATTGCAGAGACATAACATTTCTGTGTCACGAATTCTTTATCAGTTTGCAAAATTCAAATACTCTGAGAACCTGAGTTTTAATCAGCTCCAAGTTATGATCATCACAATTAACAAAAACAACTGCTTAAAAGGCAGCCATCTCTGGGTAATCAGTCTTTATAAGCGTTTCATGTTTTTAGACTTAATAACTGAAATAAAGTAATTAATTCAATTCCACTATGAGACGCAACTGTAAAGAAGGAATTCACCTTAGTGATTTTTTTTTTTTCAAGGGAATAACCAAGGTAAAGAATTGGACTTATGCTGGGACAAAACATATAAGGAAAAAAAAAATACTCTGTTGACAATGTTGCAAAAAGATTCAAAGTAAAACAACAATACATGTGAAGAAATAGCAAAGGCAAAATTAAATAGAAAGCATTACACAACAGGCTTGGCCCTGGCACCATGATCACTGTAACTACATGTTAGAGGTGTTGTAAAACTCTTACACAGGTAAATGTTTTGCATATTTCCTCTGCACAGATTATCTTTTCAGACACTGTTTTGGTCAGCTGCTTTGGAGGGAAAGTGGATGTTGGAAAGATCAGCAAGAGCATCCATGCTTGTTGTCAATGAAAGGGGTCTGTCAGGGTTTATGGGTGCATCGGTGCAAATTCCATGTCTGCCTTGTGTATATGAGAGAGTATCATTGATAGAAACACCTATTGGACAGCGTAGAAAACCTATGCTACTGTCAAAGCATACATTTCCTGAGAGGCTTATTTCAACATGAGTCACAGCAACGTTTTCTGTAGATAGCAGAATGCATGTACTTAACTGTCCTGCGTGAAGTGCAGACCTAAATCTCGGCATATCAGGGAGGGAAGCATCAGACAAACCTGGACTGTTAAGCAGCAGACATCTCTCCGATCAGCTTCTGTTGGAACTGTAATAAATTTCTCTTCTTGGCTGAGCTGGCTCACTCTGGTTTTCTTGCTGCTGGGCACGGTCAGACACAGGCATCCACTTTTAAATTTTCTGATACATTTTCTTCTTGTGAATGTTAACTTCTTCTCCCACCGTGAGAGACGTCTGTGGTTTTAGATATAAACCATTTTTTTTAAAAACAGAAATATTTAACAGAGATGCTGAAAGGCTTCTACAGGTGGTTCCAGTTCTCGAGAGCCAGTGTCCTGCAAGTTTTAGAGGAGTCTCTGCTTCAACACAGCTGACTCACATATAAGCTCATTAGCAGAGCTCTATAGAGCTTGACTGCCCTAGTGAGGCTGTTTAGCCATTTGATTCAGGTCTGTAGGGCAAGGGGCACATCTAAAAGTTGCCAGACACCGGCCCGCAGGGATTTAAGATGGATACCACTGGGCTATACCTTCCTCCAAGTCTAATTCTGTATCCTTTGTAAAAAACAAAAAAAACATCCAACAACAGCGTTTTATTTTGTCTTTTGATATATTTTTGCTTTGTTTTTGCACATTAATGCCTCTAACATTACAAGCCCTGATGAATCAAACAACGAAGGCATGGAGTGCATCACACTGCAGTGTCAGGAAGGTCAGCCTCATCTGCAAGTCATTGGTTCTCGAAGAGGGTAAAGACCCAAAATATACAGACTGAGAGAATAATATTTGAAATCTGTATCTTTAAATGGCCAAATCTGAGTCCAGGTAATAATCCTATTGAACATTTTATGAAGAGATCTGAGAATTGCAGTACAAAAAAAAAAACAGCTTATCAAGCCATTGACAGTTTAAGCAGCTTGTTCAATAAAGGTAAGGCGGACTACCTGGTTGCATCTCTCCCAAAGATGCCTGTGACAATTCTCAGTTATCCGGGTCATGGCAACAGCAAAAAGGCTTAAATCAGAGGCAAAATGGACTTTTGCTCAGTTTCTCTGAAAACGATTCAACACCTATCCAGGTGTTTTTGCTCACACTGAGCTACCTGCAGTTGGAGCACTGCTGCTTTTAAAGGACTTGGAGGCCCATCCTCTGAGGCTCTTTCCAAGTCATATCAAAGAGCCACCTTGTTAGAGGCCATGGCCTGTTTGCCGTTACGATCTCACAACAAAGATCACTTGTTGGCAGTGAGTGTTACGAGGAGAAACAAAAAAAAAACAGTAGGCCAAAACAGTAGGACAAACAAAACCACAGGAGACAAATCAGAGAATCAGAATCGGAATCAGAATGATCTTTATTCCCAAGTAGTATTTTACACGTACGAAGACTTTGCTTTGCTGACAAGGTGCTACAAAAAGACAATAGTGTTGTGTCACTCATGGGTTTTTTGTGTAAACAGACAAATAATTTGTGTGAACGAACTGAATCAAATGACTTTGTTCACTGATACTTTCTCACTTCAGTTAAAGTCAGTGTGAGCTGGTCAGGAGTCAAAATGTTGTGTTCTGTGGCTCTCACGACGGCATTTGTTACTCCAAACAAACGGATAAAGTTAGCTTGGAGTAATTCAAGATTTGTTATGTCAACCTAGTGCAAACACAAATAAATGCTGCTGAGGACTGATTGGTCAAGTAGTTCTTGACCAGTAATGGTGCTGATTGAGTCACTCTTGTATCGCATGAATCAGTACGTGAATTATTCACACTGTCACTAAGTCAAGATTTGTGAACCAGCCAGATACACAAACTCCTGCCGCTGAGGAGTGATTCACAAAGTCCAAAGTACTGGGCTGCTTCATTCGTTTGCGCTGCAGCATTCTTCGCTTGTTCACAGCGTGAATGAATGAAACAGCCTTTAGGGGAACCGGTGCTGATGGTGCTGGAATCAGAAACATGTTTTTCAAGGTTCACCTGCTACTTCCTGTTGGTCAGGAAGTCAGTGATCCACCTGCTTGATCACAAAAAAAAAAAAACTAGGTAACCAAACAAAAAAAATAATTACTCTAATAAAATTATGATGAATTCAAATAAAAAAATCATTCGATTACAGGTGATGAGGAATTGTGGAAGTGAAATCATGTAAATGCTGTTTAAAAGAAAATTTAGGTTTAATTGAAATATGTAATGACTGTTAAATGGTGATTTTAAACTTAGAAGTTCTTTCAGATATTGTTGTCCTGTGTATCCTGGAAGGGTTGCAATGAATTTGTCCACATCTGTGTTTTCCTTTCTAACCTCATGGATGAACAGCCTTGTAACTCTTGTGAACTCTGTTTCTACGTCTTCAGTCACTGTCCTGTTTCACTTATTGGATTAAAGGCGCTATCAAGCATAGAGCAATAATCTGTTTTCTTGGTGATGGCACGGCACTGATGAAGGGAAGTCTGGGATGGTGGACATTAGCGATGTCATCCTGTTCTTTAAATTGATCCATAGCTGTCAGTGTGCCCTTGACTGGCGTAAACATGATGTACTGTGGGCACTAATGATGTGTGAACATAGGTAACTTTAATTTCAAAGACAAGTTTAACAGTTTGGTTTTGTATTTATAGGTCGTATCAATCTTTTTACCATCAGTAGACAGACTTTATACTAGGCAGCTTTTTTCTGTTTGTTTAAAAAAGCTAATTTAAACAACCAACAGTGAGAACTCTCACATCCTCTTTGTCTTTGTGTAATTTTTATTTTTTTGCTGTCAAGTGTTCATCTGTTGAAAAGAATTATGATTTTATTTTGTATAACATTAAACTTCAATACCATTTTATCAAGGGGAAAGTCTCCTGTTTAAATTACATTTAATCTCTCATGCAGTTTAAGTTTGTGTAAGTAAATACCTTCCAGTTGGTCATTTTGGATCTTGAAATTTAGAAGTTTACACAGATTAAAATTACTATAGAAACAATTTGGGAAAGTCCACATGATGGTGTCATGGCACATAAGCCTTTGGGTTCATTCACAACATTTGAGTTAAATTGTGGCCCACCTGTGGATGTATTTTAAGGAAAACATGCGGGGAGCATAGTCACGCAGTAGGCAGCACTGTTGCCTCCTGGATTCAAACCCTGGGTTCGACCTGCTGTCTTTCTGCATGACGTTTACATGTTCTCTCTGAGCATGCATGGGTTGTCAATGCTAACCAGAAAAGTTTAGTCCAAGTATAATAGGAAAAAAGGTGGTCTTTTATACAATGTATAGCTTGTTCTAACATGCACAAGATGAGAATGTAATGTTTCTTAAAACAAGATTGTAATACTCGGGTTTTCCTGTTGAACAATATCTTGCAGTTTATGGGTTACCTACTTTTCCATAATCTGTGTATCACTCATTTACTTCCAGAAACATGCAGCTTTAAAATGTTAGTTTTAAGAATAGTTTGCTAAAGATGTTTTGTGCAGCATCAGCTTGATTATTTAGGCTACACTCAAAATGTTCCCAAGGGAGTTTTCTCTGTTTGAAAACCTTATTTATGTTAGAGGAAATAAAACTAATTAAGATATAAAGTTTCAATGTGGATCAGGTTATCCGCTGTGGAATGTTAAGAAAGGGTAATTCATCACAAACAACACAGTCCAAGTAAACTTGGAGTCAAAAGATGACAACAGTTAAGTAATGGGTGTTGCTTTAAAAACTGTGCGCTGCAGTAATTTTGAATGATGGCTAGTTTTTTCATTCACCTATAATCTTTTGAAAGAGTAAGCAGATTTATAACCCACATAACCAAGGGACAATAAGGAATATTTTCTCCAATTATTTTCATGATAAATTGACTCTCCACTCTGCACCTTTAGAGGCAACATATTTACATTTTTGTCCTAAACTAATTACTGTTTAATGTCATTTTTCAAGGGTCCACTACCATATACACAGAACCAAAATCCCTGCAGGTCTCCACACCTCAAGACAAGGAACTGGTGTCTTTGATCAATGGGCTTATTTATAGCTTGCTTAGCTTCAAAGCACCATGTACTCATTTGCATGTTCATTATGTGCCTAAACTGGCAAATTATTCCATCAAAGGCGTGTTCAGAGGACTGACCCGCAGATCCCAAACAGTCATATGACAAATTAGCCAATTAAACATGTTTGATGTTCCTGCCCCCTGTGCTGCTGAATAAAACGTTGACAGTGCAGAATAATACTGTTAAAATCCCAAAAGGAGTTTTATGTCTAAAGAAGCAGATTTACCTCTACTAATGACTAAAGTTCATTTTACCAAGTGAACTTTCAGGACTGAATGATGGGCCTGTACCTAGGTTAAAGCAATGGCACACTGTTTTGTATAACTGATTTAAAAATGTCTCCTATTAATTTTCAAGCCAGTTCATTGATTTAGCAAGTTTACTTGCTTAAGATTTTTTTAAAGCATTCAGTGCCTGGCAACAATAAACTTCTGTGAGTCCTTTCGCTTGCTCTCTCATTCAGGGATCACAACAGCAAGTAATTACAACTTGCACACAGACTTGGCAGAGTTATTACACCAGATGTTCTTCCTGACACAACCAGGATTCAAACATGGGTCCCTTGTATCAAAGACAGGGACTCACCCCCTTGCAACATAGATGGAATCTGAGAAAAAAAAAAAAAAACGTCAATGTACTCTTGAATTTCATGCGATTGACCAAATTAAAAAGTAATGCATAAGTGCCAAATGGAAAACAAATGTCATGCATTTTTATTTATTTTACAGATTTAAATCTAAAACGCTGGCTTAATGTTAAGCTCCAGATAAGCAGAAATCCAAATATTAAGCCAGACAAGTTATTACGTTTTAAAAGCTTTATTTCATACATTAAACAAGTACTGGTGCAGGCAATAACTAAAGGATCTGGATAGACATTCTGTGGCAGCTCTGTGGAAGATCCGTGGAGTAGTAGCTGACAAATCCCAAGCTCTTGGTAAGGTTTGCAATGAGAGTAAGTCCAGGTCAATGTCCAGGAAGGCTGAATCCAGATGAAGTGTCTGACGAGGGCAAGGCAAGAATTGGGAATCCAAAAAACGAGCATGTGGTTGGAGACTTGGTAGCAGGCAAAAAGAACACTGGACATCTACACAGCTAATAGTTTTCAATAGTCTGGCACTGGCTGGCTGTGGAAGCCCAGTATATTCAATTAAATTCAATTTAATTTATATAGGATAAATGTAATCAAATCCTCCAGACCGATTGGTCAAAAAGGCAACAATTCAATTCAATTTTATTTATATAGCCCCAATTCACAACACACATCAAATTCAGTCAGATCATACAGATTGGATCAGATCCTCCAGGTTGGTCAGAAAGTTTCCTCTCTAAGGAAACCCAGCAGGTTGCATCAAGTCTCTCCAAGCAGCATTCACTCCTCCTGAAAGAGCGTAGAGCCACAGTGGACAGTCGTCTGCATTGTTGATGGCTTTGCAGCAATCCCTCATACTGAGCATGCATGAAGAGACAGTGGAGAGGAAAACTCCCCTTTAACAGGGAGGAAAACCTCCAGCAGAACCAGAACCAGGCTCAGTGTGAACGCTCATCTGCCTCCACCCACTGGGGCTTAGAGAAGACAGAGCAGAGACACAGAAAGCACAGAAGCACACATACATCCAGAAATATTTTCTATGTTATATGGTAATGGCAGTATATGAATCCAGACAACTAGGTGAGCTGAATGAAGCTCATTATGCAGTAGCAGAGAGCAGGTGCAGCTGATGATCCTAATTACTGAGTGCAGAGGCAGAAACCCAGGCAGCCAGACCAGATCATAACAGCTCGAGCACCCGAGTCAATATTTTGCAGAACCACCTTTTGCATAAATCAAAGTATTATGTGCTAAGTCTCTTCCAGCATTAACCTTGCCTGCAAGCTGAATTCTCATGGTACTAACACACAAGATTCCACCTTGCCCAGGTTGCGCTTCAATCGTTCAAAACCAACCCAAAACGAGTCAGGCCAATCACATTACAGTATTATGGTTTTAGGCGGGACAAACCAGCTGTGAAAACAGCAAGAGCTGCTGCGCCTGCAGCCAAACCAAAATAAATACGGCAGCGCAGAAGGAAGCACGCATAGCTGTTGCTGTAACATCTGATTTGTCAGAATCCACAATTGTCAGGAGTGTCACTATTCAATTAAGCTAACCTTGACTAGTTTAACTTGTTGTGGTTCTTCATGGCGATCGCTGCTTATAACATTTTTATTTGATATCATGATTGCATAAAACAAACCTTCGGTGTGCGGGCACTAGGTGTCGCTACACCCAATCAGCTTCAAACATTCTGCTGAATGTATCCTTTCCCTGAACGGATTTGATGGGAACAGGCTCAGGTTGATAATGCATTATCAATATGGCTTGCCAGGTTAGCTTTGCACATCTACAGACTGAAATATTTGCTCATTCTTCCTATCAAAACAACTCAAGCCAGGTCAGATTTGGTGCATGAAGATCAGTTTTCAAGCTTTGGTTTTCTGATTTCAGCCTGACCTTTGCCTCTACCATTTAAACACACGGTATACTTTGGTCTAAACCATTTCATTGTAGCTCTGGGTGTATATTTGGGATCATTGTCCTACAGGACTGCCCTTGGCTTTTAGCCTTTCTAAAAGCCAAGGGCTTGTCATTAGATTCATTGTTCAAATGTCTCAATGATATAAAGTCCTGGATGACCTCAAACATTTTACATTTCAATGAGGAAAAAACAGAGGTGATGGTTTTTGGTGGAGATCTCCAACATAGATGTCAGTTCTTTGTTACAAAATCTTAGGTTATCACAGTTATCACAAATCTGGGATTCAAGTTGGATGGTGATCTTAAACTTGAAAGCCAGATTAGGACTGTTGCTAAATCAAGCTTTTATCATTTGAGGCAGCTAGCTAAAGTAAAGCCATTTATATCAAGGCATCTTTTTGAAACAGTGATTCATGCATTTGTGACATCTAGGCTGGATTACTGTAACTCACTCTATTTTGGGGTTAGTGAGGCATCCATCAGGCACCTGCAGGTTGTGAAAAATGCTGCAGCACAACAAAAAAGGTCTGAGCACATTACCCCCATCTTAAATTCCCTTCATTGTTGCCTGCATGTGTTAAGATAACTTTAAAACAGATCCTATTTGCTTTTAGATCTCTTAATGGCCCTTTTCCCAGAAGCAATTGCCACTTATAATAACACTTCTTTTGAAGCAAAGACTCTCAATACAGAAACTTTACTTTAACACTTTTAATCTAAACAAACCAGAGAAATGGTTACAGATCAGCGCTAAGGCTCTTGGCAGGTATTGATTGACATGGGAAAATATATTTAGGAGCATCAGAGGAAAACTGATTAAATCAGTTTTTGTGAAATATGGCATAATTATAATTTTGTTTCTACTTTACAAATATTTACTACTTTGTTTTGGTCTATCAGATACAGTCCTAACAAAATACGCTGAATCCTGATGCACGTTTTTTTACTTTGACTGACTCATGTCCTGAACCGCTTTTGCAGTCTGCATCAGATCCATTAGTGATTGTGTTGCTTAAAAGCTTCTTTCCTATCTAAGACACTATCTTGGACATTTTTCTATTATTGCTGCCTGCTTTTCATTCCTTTTGTTTTCACCTTCTTTTTTTCCCCCATCTTGGATATTAGGCATTTAAAAACATTGAGAAATGAAAGTGAACAATAGCTGACAAAACAGCTTGAAGTGATGTGTTTCTTAACAAATGCTATATGGAGAGATTGGGAGAAGAATGGCTGTGTTTGTGTGGCGGTGGTGGTGTTGTGTTGGAGGCTTGTATCAAAGCCCAGACCTTATTCTACATTTACTGCAATCTATCAGACCCATTGTACTAAAGTGTTGCTTTATCTGATGATTGACAATTATACAGTTTGACAGCTTTTATTTAAAAGAAGGCAAAGGCAATAATGGTTATAAAAATAATTGCTAGGTCATAAAAGCTGAAGGCTATGTTTTTTAACTGTAACATAAAACTAATTAAACAATGGTTATCTGTTGTGCTTAAAAAACATACATTTGACTGCTCATTTTCCAAAATAACTTGCAACTTTTAATATAAGTATGATAAAAACTGATATTTTATTTGTTTTAGTAAAACATTCTGTTTATTGAATTGAGAGCACACTGATTCTAGTGCAGGAACCAGTTTCCCCGTAGAGCGCCAAGTTTGAGTGAGTGTCTGTCAGACGCAGAAGTGACTGAGCTCACCATCAGAATGACAGTTTAGACCATACATCAAAGAATAGTCCTCACCAACCTTCAGTAAGAAATACTGTCATCTTAGGTGGAGATGAACAACCATCCAGCTGAGCTGAATTCATTGACTCCTTCCTGCTGATTCGCAGTGAAAAAAAAATAAACAAAGATTAATCATCTGTCAAAGAAATCCTGCATTGCTCCCACACATGTACAAGACTTTAGATGCTTTCAGGATATTTTCTGACAACACTTTTTATAGTATTGTGAGGTGGCTTTCTGCTACGATAGCTAACATACTCATGATGCTTTCAGCTTTGAGAGGTCATAAAACTAAAAGATTTGTGTCAGCGTATAAATGGTGGCAGGTGAAATGTTGTGACAAAACATTTGTTTCCACTGCTTGGTGTGAAGCTGAATGTTTTATGAACAGATCAATAAGAGCTGCAGAGTGGAGCATATGTGGAGCAGTAGATCTATAGGAATTCAGCTTGTTATGGTTCCCAGCTATGAGTCCAGAGGGTGGAGAAATGATTGCACTGTCCCGTAACCTGATGCTGACCCCGAGTCACTGTGATAATCGAAGTGTTACCGCTGGTCAGTGTAATGATTGCCGTTATGCTGAGTAGCTCATGACTGATATGTTTACCAGTTACTATATTATTTTGGCTGCTCTATTAAACTGAATAGACTTATGTGCATCTTTTTTTCAAAATACTCCTTGGTGCCAAGAGTTTATTCATGCAGCAAAAAACATTTCTCAGAAGCTGAAATGCACTCGGGAGAAAAAAAATAAATAAACACATCGGTTGAGGTAAACACTGATCCAGAGGAAAAAGGCAAACACCTACAGAGATTTCTGCTTGGTAAAATGTGAATGCTATATGTCTGGAGCAATTTCGTCAACACTTTGAACAAAACGATTCCCTATATATATCCACAACTCTGACGTGATAACTCAGCAGGTGATCAGAGGTTTTCAATGCTGCAAATACAGGTACATCTAAAAAAACAAATTCACTGATGTCACAAAATATTAAACATTCTTAGGATCTAGTTTGTTGTAAAATACACATTTGTGATGATGTACGATCAATTTCCTATTTATATTCATTTTCCTTTTTTTTCTTCCCATTTGCCTCTAACTTGACATTGAGCCTTTAAATAATTCAGTGGCATCATATATTCCGCTAACAAAATTTTACAAAATTTCATAAAATGTGAGCCAAAAAATACGGTAACCATAAAAGCTCCATCGCCTACTTTTCTTCTGCTGCATTCTAAATAGAAACCTTCATCCGAGTTGATGTGATGGCCCAGTCTTGGTATGTTCAGGCTTCGTGTCACTGTCCCCCATCATGTCATCAACAAGACCTGCCAGTGACGGAGTACGCTCTGTGTAATCAACTCTACTGGGATCAGATTTGAGAGCAGAACAAACCCTCCCTATCCTCATTATCCTTTTTCTGTCCCCGTCTACCATCCATCTCAGTCTACTTCCCTGTCAAATCTGAGGTGTGAGGTTGTATAATGTGGGGGAAAAAATTTAAAGGCAGCCTACTTTCAAAAGTTTTCACTCTAAAGGTCAATGGGAATATCTATAAATAGGGTATACTTTAAAATGATTTAATATTGTGCATACTTTTTTCAATCATTGCTTTAAATTGTCCATTTAGCTCCTGGTCAAAATTGATCCATTTCAGGCACAGTGGAGTTGGAAAGGTAGGACCTCATGAGATGGGGCTTATGTGGTGATGAAAAATGGGAGTCAGAAAATTACAACTTCATCCACAGAGAGAACAGCAGATTCAGAGACTGAAACATAGAAAGGCAATCCTTTCCAGAGAGAGACAAAGTGGTATGATTTGATGTAGGGTGTCAAAAACACTTGAAATTGTACTTCAACAAAATCTCATTTGCTGGTTTTAACAATAACCTGAATATTATCTATTCTTTACAGAAGTGGCAGATCAGAAAGTTTGTTTCTTTAAGAGAACTTGTCTTTTATCTAGGGACATAACGTTATCAGGAGGATATTGTAAATATGTCGTGCTGCTCTGCTGACCAGTTTAACTTGAGACTAATTATACTTTTAACCTCATTACAATATTCCATATCTCCCTTTCATGTCAATCATGTAGGATGACACAATGCCATAGTTAATTAATGCACCACCATTGATTTGCTAAGCATTTTCCCCTGTGCCATGCATAATTTGAGCACCAGCCAAACCAGTGTGGCATGTTCTTTTTTTGGACATGTTAAATTCTGCTACAAGTACCGCGGCTGTTCCGTGGGGTTTGTATAATTCCTGTGCAGCACTGGTTCAGAATTGAACTGGAGCTCAACTATCTCTGCAGTGACCCTAGTAATGAAGTTACCTGATCTCGTGATATGCTTTGCTGTCTTCACGGAATATTTTCTCACCTCTTCATAAAGGTTCTTGAACACGAACCTGATGGCTTCACTTGCCCCTGAATAATATTTATCTGACCACTTGGGATCACTGTTCCCAGATCTTGCGAGAGGAACAAGCGACCAGCTCTTTGAAAACAAGCCCAAAGGAAGTCCAACAAGCATGCCACCACGATGCAAAACAGAGCCATTTCTATACAGCAGATATAGAAACAGGGCTCATACTGAATACGGTGTCAATCTGGTGCAGACACAGTGTGGGCGCTGCAAGGAACCCAAAAATTTTAAATCAGAGTGTGCACTCCCATCAGCCTCGGTGCAGTGTGGGTCCGATTACCAGGGTCATAAGGCACTGCAGAAAGTTTGTACATTTGCCAGATGCCACAGTGGCCCTGTGTCAGGGAATTACATGAGCCAAATAGAGGAAGTCTGATGCCACATTGCAATAACTTCCTATGTATTTAAACATAAAATAAATCTGCAAAGTGTTCTTTCTCTCTTTCTTTGCCTGCACGCATGTATTCGCTCAGAAAAGTGAACATTACATAATAATCGGTTGCACAGGATCAGTCCTTTTTTGAATAACTGTCCAAGACCATCCTGCCGGCTCTTCTGCTCCTCAGGGGGATTGCATGAAGAATCTTCCAAATACATGCTGTTATTTCTTTCTTCTGAGGCCTTTCTCTTCTTTTAAACTTGTAAAGATCAATCTGAATACCCTTGTAGAACAAGGACTCTTTAGCCAAATCAAAAGTGTCAGTGGTCGCCATGATAAGTGTTGTCCGAATAGTGCCGTCAGTTAGGAAGGAGGTAGGAAAGGTAGCCTGTATGCTCCCTTTCCAGCTAGTTTTGCCCAGGAACCCTGCAAGGTCCCTTACTGCCGCAAAGAACCCTAAATTTATGTTACAATCCTTTGCGTAACGTGACGTGTAAGTACAGCCCCCTTACGGAAATCAACGAAAATATCCAGCAAGCAGAAACTGCTCACTTTGTAGTTAGTTTTAGGAAGGCTGTAGATTCAACTAGAATCATCTATTTTCATTTATGTCACGTAATAACGTCAGAGCTAAAGACTGTCCAAATTCAGCACACCAGTCCAATGGTCCTTTCCTCCCTGCGAGAGTTCTTGTCCTCAAGGAACAGGAGCAAGAAGTAAGAAGCTATTATTAAGGGTTTTTGGATGGAGCCTAAAGGTGCGTTCACATTGAGGACAAATCTGGCACACTGAGTGACAGATTTACATCATATTCTTATGCACAGGTGCCACACGGTGGCGACGTGATGCAAAGCAATGCTAAGCGAAGCTACAGAGGCAATTCTAGCGATGAATTTTCAACACCCATGATGCCCATACACAGCCACTATTCTTAACAGGAGCGGCTCTGAAATCGCTGACATACTTCACAGACAACACAGAACTTGATGTTTGGAGTAATACCCTACATTTCCTCATGTTCAGACCTGCATAATCTACCAACACACATGGCAATGAGGGGAATATTGTGCACACAGGCTTACAAAAGCCATGCTTCCTGTTAGGAACCGGCTGTTTACCAGAACATAGACTGGCTTTCACCTCACACCCCTTCAAATTTATTAGCACGTCCTTGCGCTATAATAATAGTGCATTTCGTCCTAATCTTTTTTATGATATATTAATTACCATGTGACTACAGCTTTGCACAAAGTGTGGTTCATATGCAAAAGATTCAGATTTTTTTTTAAATTAATTTCATTATAAGAAACATGAAATAAATTAAGTTAAAGGAGGTCAAAAAATGGACCTGTCAAACTGGATTTTCTGAGCTCAACAACACATTTTAACCTCATTATATTTTGTTTGATAATTGCTTTATAGATTTGAAGATTTTTTAAAATGACCTTCACAGCCTTTCTGTAAAGGCAGCAGAAATCCGAGCTTGGAGTTTGTTGTGGGCACTTTGCATTCATATAGCTATCAGGGAGAGCAGTAGTGATGCCTTGCAGCTCCACTGCCCAGATATCCAGTTCAGCTCCAGTCAGGTGTTGCTGCAGTGACACCTCAAGTTGCTCTCAAAGATTGCAATCAGTGACCTCTGATTTGGGTAACCCACTTGTCATGCTGTGCTTTCGTGATGTATTGTGAACCGTGGCAGTAGCCAGGGCCCTGGAGACGGTGATGGAAAAGCTGAAGAGGTGGTAGGGAGCAGATTCAGAGATGGGACAGCTTTCTGCAGTGTTGACTCCAGCTATTCTGCTGAGCATACACTTTCGCTATATAAATAAAACAGTAGTGCTTTCAAAGTGTCAGGTCGAGGCAGGGGTGGGGTTTCATTCACTGCTGGGACATTGGTGTTTGTGCTGTTATACAGCACTGTACAAAGCCTTTGGTCATTCCTTGTCTCTCCACACTGTGTTTCCAAGGAGCCACACTTTCTCATAAAAGTTTGAAGCTTTTTGACAGTTCCTGTGCTCTCTGAAGGTGTTCCAAAGTTTTTCTTTGGATTTAGGCTGCCTTTCTACTAATTTACTGTTCAGTTTGTGTACCATGACCAAACTTTTTTGTGTCAAGCCAAGTTATAGTTGGCATTTTTTTTACTTTTTCAGTTAAACAAAAACTTATTTTTAAGTTGGGCTGCATGCAAACCAAGACCTTAAAGATACAATTTGAAACGGGTGCTAGCTAAATTTGCCTTTAAAAGTAGAGACAACACTGGTTCACCGAAACCCAAAACCTTATTCTAAAATTTGTCTCATACCGAACTAAAAATGCAAAAAAACAAAAAAGAAAATATTTGAAATGCCTCCAATAATCAAGAAAACCTGATGAATTCTGGTCTCAGAGGTTCCAATATAGAGTGGAAATATTAAGAAGGGAAGGATAACTCAACAATCAGGGCAGCACTGATAAAAAAACGTGACACTAGTTTAACTTAATGTGTATTTACAGCAGTGCAGTAAACACTGTTGTATCAAAGGATTACATGATTTGATTAACACAAGCTGTTTGCTTTTCTATCATTTCATTACCTGGCTTGTAATTGCCTCCGCCATTTATGTTGATACATAACAACTGCTTCACCATAATATGTGAAGTATTGTGCATCACTGCTCGTATAGTCTTTGTGCACAGTGATGGTGTTGCATTGTGTTTTGAAAGTTGGCACCCATCATGTTTACAATATTGAACATCATAGAACACTGAAGACTCGGGAACATTGCTCATAGTTTTCATGCTCTATCAAGTGTACCAGCATCTCCCTGTAGACACGGTGGTACTTTCCCCAGGGGGATATTGTCATATTCTATTTTGAATGTCGGGCTTCGTTTGTCTTATAGAAAGTTATTAGAAAATGTTATTTGGTTTATTTTGAGGGATTTTTTGATTTGTTCTTAGAAACAGCCGTTGCTCTTTGCAGTATTTCAGTATCACAATCTACCTCCATGCAGCGTTGCAATGGCTGCTAGGATGATTAATTAAGATGTGGAATTCTTTTTTTCAGTTAATTAAAATAGTTTGACACACAATGAGGCTTTAATAATTCAGCTTGAAGATGCTCAAGAGTTGTACCTTTAATCTGATTCATACTTAATGATGCTTTAAAACAGGGATAAATGCTACAATCTAATATCAGGGGTGCTCACAGCCTAGTGTTTAATTGACAGTGGCTTTTAGTCAAAACAGCGGAGCTGCCATGTTTAGCCCAATCTTTCTAGAATATGCTGCAATTTCCACAAAACCATTGATCATAGCAATTACCCAATTATAACATTACTTAAAACCATTCAACACAATACAACCACTATGGTTGTGCTAATGAAGATCATTGTATTTTCATTCCCAGATGGTCAGTTAGTCCGTAAATATGGCAAGAAAACACTGAATATTTTGCATATATATTGAAGCCTGTTCTTACCCAATTGAATGCTGAATTCTGCACATTTTCAGTCAAATACATATGTTCTTCACAATGTGGGACCTTTAGGCCAACTAGCAAACTCCATCGTTTTATTTTATCTGCATTTTACACAAGTAGAAAGGTTACTTCCAAATTAAAAGTACAACACTGACTCGTCATAGTGACAACTGCAACTTTGAATTTATCCTGAATTTAAATGAATAAAATAAATAAAGTGTATTTAGGCTAATATAAATGAGGCAAAAATGTCTGAAACGGTTGTATTGTTAATCTACATCCCTTACACACACACACAGTATATTACTTGCCAAATTTGTGTAAACTTGCTGCTATATCTAAAAAAATTAAACGTGTCAAAATCAATCGCTAAAAGTCATAAGTCATAAATTAGCCTATAGGCCTGACATCTTGGCAACATTGTGTTAGAACTTTATTACAAGTGGAATAGGAGAATTTCAATCAAAGAGCCAGAAAGACTGAGCAGGATCAGACATTTTGTTCCATGTGTTCATCTCACGCAAGCCCACGACTTTGCCCGTTCACGTGCTTGAAAACTCCCAGTGCATGGATGAAGTATTTTTTAGTTCTCCTGACACCCACACAATATTTTTAGTAGCATTGTGACAATCCACGGCTTTGTTGAAGTCAGTATGGATAGCTCAGCATAATAGTTTAAGATCCGTGCAAGAAGCAGAACTTTTTTAAATGCATTTTTTGCTGCTCAACTGGAGATATATTTATTTTTAATACTTTAAGGTAATATTTTGAGAGTTTAAAAATCTTCAAATGGCTTTGATCCAGTGGTCAAATTCTTATTTTGATCAGTTATTTGAGATGAGCTATTTGCTGTTAACCTGCCTCAATGCAATACCTGCATTTTTACAGTTTGTTTGTTTTAATATTTGTTTTAAATATCTGTAACATGTAATCTTAAATACAGATTATGTTTTAACAGACTTGTGCTCCATTCAGAATCCTCTAGTCCACTATTAAACAGTCAGATTTTAACTAAAGATGATTAAAGGTGCTCCCTAATCCATAAAAACTGCAAAATAGACCTGTAGTGTAGAGGACAAGACAACCCTGCCAAGTAGATGACAACTCTGCCGTCGTCAGCAGTTAACAGTCAGTTGTGGTTTTCTCACAGTGCCAACAAATCACTAGCATCTTGTCTGTCATTCTGTCTGGTTCTTTTTCTCCACAGAGCACCCAAAAAGTGGTTGTTTCTTCTTTAAGTGTGTATTCCCGCCTGACCATTTGTCTTTATTAGCTGCCTCCACCAACACTGCATGCCAACAACTCAAAAACTGCTTCCTTTCTGATTGATAACCGTCTCAATCATTAGGTACATGGTGTTGAGCTAAAAGCAATGAACACACATAAAATGCTCATGCACAACAGGAAATCACATTATGACACAAAAGGATCATTAATTAGGACACTTGTCCGAGAATATTTCTGCTTTGTGTTGGTAAAATTCAAGATTGCATTTCCAAAATGAATAGACAAACCAGACGTCCCAATCTGTGTGTCAAATTGTGTTTTTTTTAATTCAAGTCAAATTCTATCAGGTTAACTTTATTAAAGGCATTTTCTTCCTAATCAATTAAAAAGGATAAAAAAAATTCTGACTTCCACTGATGAAAGTATTAGGGAATTTGTCACCAAATGGTTACAGATTTAGTAGTTCAGTTACTTACATATGAGGCTGGAGTTGCCACGAACCAACAGAATCTGGAGACCTGATAATGCAGCCTACACAGGGAATTAATGTTTTAAAAGGTTTATTTTAGATAAACTGGTGATGCTGGAACAGGAACTGACTGGAGCACAGCCTGGAATTAACATGGGGAGGAGAGCAGGGTTGGTGGCCGAGAACAATTCAGTGAAATCACTGACTGACTGATCCACTTCAGGTTGTTAGTTTGAAGGGCAGACACTGATGGTGAAAATGTAGTCAGGGCTTGGGTCGTACACACAAAGGCAGTCCAAGGGCAAAGGTTTCCAGAAGGGCTTAGAGACGGGGCGAGCCAGGGATCCAGGTGAAAGAATCAGTGATGAGAGGAGACAGGTCCGAGTTCTGAGGTTCAGGCTTTGAGTTGTTCACGAGAGGCAGGAGAATCCAACAGCGGCAAGACAGGCAGGGGAAAACAGGAACGAGGCAGGTCATGACACGGAACGACAAATGATCTACTCTCATGATTGCTTTCAAGAATTTGGCAGTTCCAAATTGGGAGAGCCTTGAATATGAATATATATATATATATATATATATATATAGTGCTCCTCCACTTAATTGGAGCTGCTGCAGGTGTAACTGCTCAGACCTTGATTTCATGTGCAGCACAGGGAGCAGGAAATGGCGTCATGGGGACTGCAGACAGGTTTTTGTCATGCAGGAACAGACAGAATTATTACACGAGTAGGAATAGTAGTTTATCAATGGTTAAGAGGCTGTCAAATATTTTTTACAGCAAATAAAACAAACTTAAAATTTTTCTCTTGTTATAGCAGATAATGTGAAATGTCAAAAAAGCATTTTAAAAAAAAACTAAAATAAATGCAAGGACTGTGCTGTGCTTTGCAAGTAAAACAGTATTGTGTGCCACGGGTTCTGCATACCATTGTTGGAGTAAAGTTGTGAAAATCAATGGGATTCATATTTGTGATGCCTCTGGAGCTCCCCAGAAATGAAAACGTTTGAATTTATGAAACCATCTTCCACCTGATAGCCACTGCTTCAGCGGTGCTCCACAATGAGATGAGATCATTCAATTGAAGTGTGCACTGAAAGCAGCCCATGCATAAAATTTCTATTTCATTAACTCTTTTTTTTTTTGCATTATCACTTAAGATGATGTGAACAGACACTTTCCATCTGCTTAGCATCTCCTTGATCACTTGGTTATTTGCGCTGAAGAATGAGATCCAGAGAACTGATTCCCAGGAAACACACCATGTGTCAGAAGGACGACAGATCCAACCAGTGTGCTGTGATGTTCAGCACCGACATTAGGAAAACCTCAGACCTCCAAATATCTGTAGAACAACCAGCAGCGTAGATCAGATAATCTAGCCCTCAGGTGATGGCAAACGTTTTCATCTAGCTCTGACAGCAGCATGTCATCTTTTCAAGATGGAAGGACACATCATGGCTCCAGGACCTGTGATGGAAACTTGTATTCTCCATGACAGCAATGTGTTGGTCATCAGGAGGGATAAATTGCATGTTTTGACGAATTGCTGTCCTCAGGGATCTTGTCTTTGTCTGTTTTTTCTGAAGTCATCTGTTTGATTTAATTGGCTTTTTAGATTTAGCTAAGTGACCTAAATTGCTACATTTTCAAGTATTCCCTGAGCAGCCTTTTTCATTAGTTTGTTTTTAAAAATAATTCAAACCACAGAAGAAAGAAAAACCTGAAGTAGGGTTGCAAAATAAATCAGGAGAGCTACTCCTCTACTGATCATTAAAGATACAATTTGTTACTTCCCAGGTTTTTAGGTTTCAGACTAGAGGATCTGTAACTATGACTGAGGATTTTCACTCTGACTTAACCCTTAATGGGGCCTCCCTCTTAACCTCAAAAGGCATGTATCTAAAAAATAAATATATTCAAGTCAACTTTGTAGTAAGCAGGAAACAATATAGTACAACTTGCTGTAGGTTTAATGGACGGTTGGCAACGTGCAGATAGTGGTGAACTTCATCTTTACCACTTGAGTGGACGTGTTGATTTTTTTAGGTTAATTTCATGCCTAAAGCACTGTTTACTACTTTTTATGTTTATGCTGTAAGGTATCTTTAGCAGTCAGAAACTGCAGCAGTTACCTAAGGGCATGCTGAAAGGCTGCAATGGTCGGCAACTGAGTTATACCTGCAATAGGAACTTATTTAACATTCGGCGCTGAGTCTGGTTAAAGCTTTAATGGTTGATATAAAATACTAAATTCAGACAGACTTTTTGAGAAACCTACAGCACATCTCACAGAGTTATAGGGGTGCAGCTTGACCAGACAGGCTTCTAAAAGTTTAATTTTTTTAAATTAATTCAAAAATGTATGCGTAGCCAATGAAGAGAGATTAAAATTGTGCTGTTGCTGCTCGACTTGTCTTCTAGTTTCTGTTCAGCTGACACATCTGACATGATTCCTGTTATATTTTGGCCTCATTTATGCAGAAGAAAAAACTATGAGCTGATTTAAAACATGATATTAGTCTGCTATGCTGTGCTAAAGCTATAAAACACTCCAAATCAGTATAGCTCTGGCAGGTCCTGTGCATGTTTGTGTGCATGCATGCGTGTGTGTGCGTGTGTGTGTGTGTGTGTGTGTGTGTGTGTGTGTGTGTGTGTGTGTGTGTGTGTGTGTGTGTGTGTGTGTGTGTGTGTGTGTGTGTGTGTGTGTGTGTGTGTGTGTGTGTGTGTGCACGCATGTGTACATGCATGACTTGTAAAGTTCTTTGATGTAACTGACCTTCATATCCCCTGGGCGCTCCAGCAGCCATTTATCTTTTATTCATTTTGCCATTTGTGACCAAGCCAGCTACTCTGACACGGACACTTGTCGAAAATGACCCTTTTCTATGATATGCAGCTTGCTGCAGTCTGGGTATTTAACACTGGCTTTGCCTCCTGTTTTAACAGCTGAAGCAAATTCTATATCACTCTTGATCATCCGTTTCTACCCGCGGCTGGTATGAGACTTTGCTCAGCTCCACTAGTGTTGTTCACACCCTGATTACTGCAGGAAGCTTCTGCTCAGACTGAGAATGCAGCTCAAACATCTGTCAACACCTTTGTGTATCACCGTTAGTAGCTAACAAACAAACACTGGAGCATCATTCCAGAGCATGCCGGTGTTTACTTCTACCTATGTGGCTTTGCAGACCTCAATACTGACAACAAAGTACTGTGAGAGAGTTTTTTCTTTTATTTAGGACAATATTTAGGTCCAGAAACACCAGAGATCATTCAGAAACAAAAACTATAGTGTTTGTCCGTCACTGTTGGATGCACAATTTTTTGAAGCATAATCCTCTGGAACTGGTTGAAAAGATTCTAGCACTTATTCTTCAATCTCCTTTTCTAAATTATATTTTTACAACATAAAAAATATTTAGTGGAAAAGGAGAACAGAACTGTTTATCTGTATCTATTGCCACCTAAATTCCACCCTCCATATTTATTTATTTTTCTGCTTTGGTTTCTCAAGAATGGCAAAGAGTAACGGATGACACTGGTGAACCCGATATTCAGCACAAAGTTACGTTTTTTTTTTTTTTAAAGGTTTATTGTGAGGGATGAATCATAACCAGACTTGATAGATGAATAATGTCTGAAGGTGCAGGCAGACAGGGATGAGCAGGAGACCAGAAGATCCAGTTAGTGACAGACCAGAACAGGTGATGTGGATCAGGGAACCACCAGAACGAGCAGAACAAGCGGCTGGAACTCACGGGTCAACAGGCAGAACTGCAGCACGCAGACACGGGCAGCTTTATCGGAAAAGTCCAGCTGGCTGAGCACACAGGAACTGGTAGAGTCAAAGCACATCGAGCTTTGACTCACATGAGACGGCGCGAGAAGAGATGTTATGACAGGGATGAGTTGGCTGAAGCAGGTCTAAGTAGACAGGTGCACAGGTGAGCCGAGTTGACAGTAATTAGTAGCAACAGGTGGAGCTGATTTAGAGCAGAGTGGTGGCTGGAGGGAGACTGAACTAATTGGATGATGGCTTTGAGGTGAAGGCAGATTAAGAAATGTCCAGAAAAGTCCAAAACAAAAACCTAAATCATGACAAAAATATTTACATCCTTGAATGTTTTTATATTTTATACCATTACCTTCACCGACCATTATTAATGTTGTTGGGATTTTATGTGATGGACACACAAAGCAGAGCATAATTACAAGGTACGAGACAAATGTGGTTTTCTTCTTTTTTTAAAACAAGAATAATGGAAGCGTGACATTCAACCAATATTATTCAGTTCATCCGAAATAAAAGCCATGAATTGGCGAATCCAATTAAACTCGCTTCATCTTTTCAGTACGGATACAGATTGTGAATGTGGGACCTCGTGGCCTTCCTTCTGACTTTTTGGATTTTAAGCAGGAGATGTCAGAAAAGTTTCCACAGGGACAAATGGCTTGTGGTGACCAAGAGTTCCTTGCAATGTCGACTTTTCCTATCGTTTCCTATCGAAGCAGAATTCACTAATTGTTGGATTGTTCACCCACTAATAGGAAATGTGAGCTGGGTTTAGGTTGTCGTGAGAGAGGTTCGTTTTACCCCCTCTGATAAGGCAAGGATGGGAGAGAATCTTGATGGGACGACTACTGGTCATTATACGGGCGTGGCAAAAAGGAGAAAAGCCATAATGAGTTCTGGATCCTGTAGGGGACAGCACATACTTTTGCTTTTGTCAGATGAGACTAAACGTTTTACTTTTACATCTACCTGCATTGGGTGGAGGACATTTCACACCACCCTGAGCAGACCATCCCAATGAGGAAACCTGCTGATGGGTATTCTGTCCTTCAGACACGACAGGCTCAGAGTCGAGGGAAAAATGGATCGTGTTTGGGGAAAGACGAAAGAGTCAATGTTCAGATAGAATGGGAATGAGGTCAAACTTTTTAGATAGATAATGGGCAAAAATGTCAATCTGTAGATGTGTAAAGTTGACAGAGACGTACCGTAAAAAAGACTGGCAGCTGTAACTGGGTGCTTCTGTAAAGTATTGAATTAGGATGGCTAAAAACAAATGTACCGTGCAATCTTTTTCATATTTGAAAAAAACAAATGACGATGTGTTACATGTGTTAGTATATCACATAAAATCCCAGTAAAATACCTTGAATTTTGAAGCTGTGTATAATATTTTTTTTCAATTCAATTCAAATTTATTTATATAGTGCCATTTCACAACATGTCATCTCAAGGCTCTTTACAAAGTCAAATTCAATCAAATCAGAAAGATTGGTCAAAAATGTTCCTATCTGAGGAAACCCAGTAGTAACAAAAATTAAATGTGACAGGTTTTAAAGGCAATTCTTTCCATGGCACTGTGGATTATAAACCAAATACCATCTTAAAATGTATTCTGATAGATAGCTGTTCCGTACCAAATCTTTTCCCAAAGTACAACATACCAGACTGAAATTAGGTGTAAAGTTTCCCGACCTTGATGATTTTACTCTGAGGGCTGAGATGAAAGTGTGGAGCTGGTGTCGCCTGTGAAAGTCCGGTGAAAGTCTTACATCTCTTACCCCATGATGGTCCAGGCTGGAATGTTTTTAAGCCTCTCCTTTTAATGATTTCTGATAGCTCAAGTTGCTTCGCAGAGAAAGAGTTGAAAAAGATATTTATGGCAAAAAATGAGACCCTGAAGCTGTGGATGTGTCCCTGGTTTTTGTCCCTGGTTCTCACTACCACACTCAGTAAATCATTATTGCTTGATCATCCCAAACAAAGTTAATTTGTCTTGCATGTAGCAGATCTTACTCACAGATGTTGATCACACCGTAGAGTGTGACGGTGATGTCACCGTTCTTGAGAGTTGTAAAAGGGAGAACAAAGTTTTTTTCTGGGTCAGCTGACTTCTGCTAATCCAGCTTTTATTAAGAGAGGTACTCTTCCAGTTGGAACAAAGAGAAATCCTTTCAACGAGTGTAAAGATCTAGTTCTTGTCATTATTTTCTCTTTAGCTCCAGCTCGGCTCCACTCCTCCGAACCTTTTATGAAGTTGACTTCTTTAATATAAAGCCTTCGATGGTGGATTGTAAATACAGGGTGATCATGCTTTCTGTTGCTGTCAGGGTTTGCTCGAGTCACCTGTGTGATGGATTTGTTAATCAGCTTCTCCGTTGCTCGGTGAGGCAGCGTGAGTGAACGTCCTTTGTGACAAAGACTCTTGAGCATTCGTTATGAAGCAGACAATCACAGGAACACTCCGGGTAAGAATGCTCTCAATATAACCATGAGCTCATTCTCAGTGATGTCATCCAGAAGGGAGCATTGTTTGTTCTAGTGTTAATTGGCAAGGATTTGAATCATTGTTGCCAACTTTATAATTAGTGAGTTTCATCATTGTTTAAAATCATATTTTAGCTACACTCACCCTGCTGCTGTCGTGGGACTTTTGAGAACATAAAAACACAAATAGAGAAACATGGCAACAGATACTTTAACATAACATTTAATTTCTGTCTATATTTAATTGAACACTATATACTAATGAGTGCAGGGAAAACCAAGGAGCTGGTGCTGGGCTTCTGTGAGTCCAGACCCACCACACTGACACCAGTTAACATCCAGGAAACGGATGTTGGCTCTTATAAGTACTTGCGTGGTAATCTGAACAATAAACTCAACTGGAGTCACAACACTGATGCTCTTTATAGGAAGTCACTGCAGATTCTACCAAGATCTTTCGGAGTGCAGGGGACACTCCTGGAGATATTTTGACTACATGAGCCATCTTCTATGGTGTAGTATGGTGGAACAGCAGCTTCTACAGCTGAGAGGAATCAGTTAGATAAGCTCATCAGGAAGGCCAGCTCCGTCCTGTGCTGTCGTCTCATCCCAGTGCAGGTGGTGAAAGATAGAAGGACTCGGCATAAAGTAACGTCACTGTTGGAAAAGTTCCCCGCCCCTCATGCATGAAGCTGTTACAGAGATGGAGAGCTTCTGTGGTGACAGAATGCTGCATCCTATGTGCACAGAGGAGCGTTATCAGAGATCCTTCCTCCCAGCAGTTGTCAGACTATATAACCATCACTGCTCCCAACAAACTCAATACGTAGTCATCCCTGCTGTTATTGGAGAGTGTTTCTGTTTCTTGAAAACTGCCTGTTGTTCTTTATGTTCATTTTCCGCATTTCTATAATCATCCTACTCAGTTGCACAATTCTTTAGTCTGAGTATGTTCCTTTTAATAACCACAATATTATTTCTTATGTTGTATAGTTTCCCTTACTGTGCAGTCTCTTGTTCTCATATTTTGCTTTCATATCATTTACCTTTCACCTTGCTGCTGATACATCTGACTTTCCCTACTGTTGGACAAAAAAAGGAAGCTTTTATTCTATTAAATTCTAGCACTCTTAGCCACTCTTCTAATAAAAAAGCTGCAATAGGTGACCAAGCTTTGGTAAAGCATTACAAAGAACCTCTAAGTGCATGTCAGCTTTTCAAAGCAGATTTTGATAGCAGGTTGTTCATTATCTAACCAGTTGTGTGAAATAGAAAGTCTTTCAGCATAAAAAAGCAATTATTAAACTATGTCTGCACTTACATTTATAGCTTATATTTATAGTCTGATCCTAAAACTAAACAATGTGGATTAAATAAGATATGTATCCCAAATATTATTATTTGCTTGTCTCAAAATGTGTAGATTTCCAAAAAGCTGTGATTTTTGGGCAAAACCACATCATAAGATTACAGTATGATTTTCAAATTGTCAACTTAATAGAGAAACATTACAATCATATTCACTTTGAAATGTTGAGTAAGTTGCAGTCTGTGAATAATAAATATTTATAGTGCTAAAACAGAATACTGATTTATGATCCCAAAGCGTTTCCGAACAGACATCTCTTTCTGGGAGTATTTTTCATAATCAAATTATCTGTCTTTCCTTGTGTTGAAAATGCATTATTTACAAATAATGCATGTTCTTTAAAGATCTTTTAAAAATATAAAGATCCAGCTTCCAGATCCTGAAAATTTTTTATTATTTTTAAACCATTTGGTAATACATCTACTTTATGAAGCCCAGTAGTATTGTTTAATATTAGGGAAAACTGTCTGGTGATTTTTCAGATGCTAAATAATCAATTATCACCAACCTCTTTACATTATATATCTGTATTACAGTACAATCGGTCTTGATAAGACACTTTGTTGTTGTTTTTGTCTCAATGGCTCTGCGATCTTGATGTGTAAAAAGATAACTAAAAATCTTTAAATACTTTGACTAAGTCATAGTTGGTATAGTGTAATTTCCTGTTTCTGTCATTGTCCATGTGATTAATTTATCAGATGTATTATTAATAAGATTTGATACATATTTTCCTAACCTATTTGCTTATTCTTATATTTCATTATTATTGATATAACATCTAATCTCTGTTTTGGATTAATAGTTTATTCAAAGCTGTTTTGTATCATAATGACATCATTGTCACCACATTAAAAATCTTTTTCATCATCCTGCAGCTATGCTTCAAAACATTTTTTTTCATTCTTCTCCTCTTTTTACCTGAAAATATATAAAACACTTCTTAGAAAAGCTTTAGTTGGTCCCTTAAATCTGAGGGATCATATTTGATCATATCTGATCATATTTATCTATTGCATTTCTAATTAATTCTGTTTACACATTTTTTGAAATGTGCATACCTAAAAATACTGGAGCATGATCTGAGTTGAGTAGATCCGGAGTCGTCTACAGCAGGATCCACCCAAAAATCACTCTGTCAAATCATCACACTACAAATATCCAATATCCCACCTATAAAAATCTGTCACCCCCAGGAGGCGTTCACCAACCCTCAGGTCTTACTGGCTCTGTTAAAACCAGGAGTACAGAGGAGGAAAGCTGAGAGCAGGGAAGACAACGGCAATGTAAAAGGGGCATTATAGTAGACTAGCTTGCAGTCAGTTGCTTAACACTCCTGCTTTTTTAGCCCCTTACTATGCCCACATCTATTTTAAAGTAGCATTACCTTTAAAACATAAATAAACAGATGTCTTAGTTTCCATAAAGTGAGCTTCCAAACAGCCAACATTCTTGTAATTATGTTCTTTCAATGCAGAGTGTAAAGAAGAACTGTAAATTTGAAACAATGAGGGACAGATACGACACGTTGTTATATAAATGACAAACAAAAGTTCAAGGTATAAATGTATTCTACAGGAAAATTAAAATGTTAAATGATTTATGTTGTGATCTGGCAGTAGATAAAGAGAAGAGGGAAAAAAATAACCTTTTAAGAGGTAGCAGGACATCCAGTCGGGGAAACACTTTTTTCAGATTTTATAAAAATGTTCAGGTATAGTTTTTTTGTTTCCAACTTGTTTTAACTTGAATATTTTCAGCAATCCTGATAAAAATGATTTCCCTCTTTTTCCTTCCCTTGCCAGATGATGACTGCAGGTTGAACGACTACCGCCGACTGAAAATCAAGGTTCTGGATTTGCATGACAAACGCTACCTGGGTGCTGCTGGTCATGGCGCTCACAAGGACAGCATGGCAGCCAAGAAGCAACTGGTTGATTTGATGTTCAAACGCTTCGATGCAGATCGTAACGGTCTCATAGATGCAAGCGAGCTCTCACAGGTAAACAGTGCAAAGACATAATACTGTCAAATATTGTCAGTTTCGGCAGTCATTGGTAGATTTAATCAGTTTCTTGTTTTAATTTAAACGCTCTTCACATTGTATGCTATAGCCTTGTAATAACACTTAAAAAATAAGGATGGGTTACTCAGTATTTTTGTCACATAATTTAAATCTAAGGTCACCTACTGACAACAGCTGCAAAGCTGCTAAGAACAAAAATGTTGTTGTTTCACTTGCCGTTAATCCCACTAAATGCAATCTAAATGCAGCAGCGTGTCACTTTTGCTGCCATATGCCATTGCTAGGTTTTATTACTCTGAAGAATTGTTGTCAAATCAGCAGCAACTACACTTTACCCCATAAAGATTTAATAGCAAAACACCACATTTTCTATGATCGACACCAATATAGTTACTTGTTATCATATCATGTTGAAAACAATATTGGTAAATTCCCTCTAAAACGCTCTTCCTTTGTTAGTAATGTCATCTCTTGAGTTTGAGTTTGTTGAATGTAGTCTAGTAATGTATATTGAAAAGAAAAACAAAGAATTAAAGAAGAAAAATTAAGTATATACATATTTACATGTTTTAATCTGTAATACACTAAAAAAAAGATTTTCAATTTTAGACCCTGTTTTTCAAATACTTACCAGATAAATTGAGACAATATGCAGAGAACAAATTTCATTGGAACGTATGTTGCAATGCCAATAAAAGATGATTATTTTATTATGAAAGCATGTAGAAATGTGTTGAATGGTGGCAGTATATCGAACTTAGAATATAAGGTTAAGCCCAAAATTGTTCATAGGGGAGTTTTACATTTATTATTGCAACAATCAAACACATTTTGAAATTACTGACCAGCTTGGTTGTTTCCACTAAGTTTGAGAAATATTTTTATTATTAATAGTATTAATTAATATTATTATAAATATTTTTATTTGATAATTTTCTATTCAAAACCTTGTCTATAATCTTGTTTTACTTATAATCTAATTTTTTTAATAAAAAATAGGAAAGTACAATTTATTTAATACTTTGAGGTAATGGAATAGAAAAAGATAACAGTTTTCTCGCAACCTAAATGTATTGAACAGTAAGTATATTTAAAATGTTTCTCATTAATGTTCTTTAATTGACATCTAATACAGCTATTACAGTATTGGTAAAATATTATTAGAACAAGAAGGTTACTATATTCTTGCTAAGTTATTACATTATTGCCCTTATTTCAGTGAAAGTAGGAAAAATTCAATCCAGTTGAAGAAAAATTTACTTTTTCGTCCCTGAGAGTCAATTTAATGTTACTGCTCAGCATTACATTTTGAGTTCCTAATAGAACAAACAGTTAATATGCTGAAACATGTATTAAAGTTATGGCTTTCACTCTTTCTCATACAGAACTTGAATTTTAAAAAGGCATGTTTTAAATTCAGTGAGAGGTCCATTATAAACTAAAGAGAGAAGCAATGCATTTACAATAAAGGGCTTGTGCTGTTCAGTGACAGGTTAACTTTTGCTTCACCCTATGTGTCCAATTTGACTGACAGCAGATACAGCCGCTAACAAAAGAGCCTTCAACAGTCAGTGAAAAACATCAATTGATGTCTACCGTGCAGAGTTTACCTTTTTTTTAATTAAAATGCCCGAAATTCTTTCAGTTTTTGTGATGGGAACAAGAGGCATCCCACAAAGGATGTGTTGACAGGGATGGAAAGCTGATTTTGAAAATTTTATTATTGTCATCCTGTTGATCCCATGATCAAACGTGTCTTTGGGTGTCATTATGCTACAGATAAACCCATTGCCGTTACAGAAGAATCAAGGGAAGTTCTTCAGTAACAAGACGATTCAAAGTGCTGTACATGAACAGAAAAACATTACAGAGTGAAATATTACATAGGGAAAGAAAAATATTACAGTAACAAAGGAATAAACTAAGTAAATCCTTGACTAGACTTCTTTCATACATTAACAATCATATAGAAAGCATAAAATCACAGTACTTAATTATTTCTATTCATAATAAGATATAAACTAAGTATATACTTGGAGGGTTTCTGACCTAAAGTAATTGTGTCCAACTTTTCAAAAGCTTCAACTAGAATAACATCTTTCATTTAATTCTTTCACTAGAACAAACTTCATCACTAACATTTTAAAGCTTAATTGTTTCTATTCATACATTAACAAAACCCTCAAAGCTACAACTCAAGGTCTCAGATCTGACCTCTCTGACACTACAGCTAAAATAGAAAGCAACAGTGTAGAGGAAAAGCACAGGAAAAGATGGTGTGTGTGCCTTAGTATAACTGTGTGTGTGTGTGTGTGTGTGTGTGTGTGTGTGTGTGTGTGTGTGTGTGTGTGTGTGCACATGTGTGTTAGTGTAGGTCTGTGAACTGTGGCAGAAAGCCCTCGCAGCCTTAATCATTTATAGAGAAGAAACATTCTCAGGCAGTTCAGCAGCGCTTTGTTCCAGGTCACAGATGTCACAGAGCGTCTTGTTTCCGTAACATCCAGGACAAATTAAGTCTGTTTGCCAACACGGGAAGCTAGATTCTTACCTAGTCCCCAAACTCCCACCACAACCTTCTACACCATGAAAGCCAAGCAGCACAACAAGTGTCAGTTCATCAGCCCACATCCCCTCTCCAGCTGGCCTCAGATGAAAATCTTATATAGGGCTGTCTTGAGTCTTGATTGGCTCCTCTCAATCCATGAGCCAATTAGGGCAATTTGCACCAGGCTGCACACTGAAGCTGTGGGGAAACAGGAAATAAGAGGGGAAGTAAGAGAAACACCACAAACATATCCTGCAGACATGGAACTTAATGTTTCTAAAGCATTTCCCCCATGGAAGTGGGTCAAACAGTGCCTTGGCCTGGTGGGTGGGGTCTGTGGCAATGCGTTACTCGCTGGGCTCGTGCAGCACAAACCGTGTCCAGATCTTGTAGACGCCACCTGTGCTAAGTCTTTCCTCTCCTGCACTGGGCAGCTCCCATACCACACAGTTACACTGAGACACAAAATGCTTTCTTATTGTAGCTCTATGAAAGGTTCTTATCAGCTTCGGGGAGAGTCCAGTCCATTTGAGCTTATCAAGAAAAAGGAGCATCTGTTGGGCCTTCTTCACAAGGTGGGAGGGGGACATATGAGTGCCCAGGAACTTTATGCTGTCCATACACTCCACCACCTCCCCCTGTATGTAGAGAGGAGCGTGTTCAGTCCTCCTGGACCTCCTGTAGTCCAATATGACCTCCTTGGTCTTGCTGGTGTTCAGGATGAGCTTGTTCCTGGAACACTACTGTGTCCAATTGTGGACTTTTTTCTCTACAATGTGTGTCATTATTGTTGGAAATGAGACCCATCACAGTGGTGTCATCTGCAAACTTCACCACTGTGTCTGTGGGGTGGACAGCAGAACAGTCCTAGGTGAAGAAGGTGAAGAGAACTGGGCTGAGGACACAACCCTGCGGTTTTTCCTGTGTTTAGGATCAGTGGAGCAGATGTTCCCTATCCTCACCACCTGGAGCCTGTTGGTGAGGAAGTCAGAAATCCAGGAGCAGAGAGGTGGAGATAATCCCAGGCTGTGGAGCTTTAGAGCCAGCATGTCTGGGAGCACGGTGTTAAAGGCTGAGCTGAAGTCCATGAAGAGCATCCTAACATAGGTGTTGGGATGCTGCAGATAAGTTAGAGCTGAGTGCTGTGCTAAGGAGACAGCATCCTCCGTGGAGCAATTCTCCCTGTAGGCAAACTGCAGGCTGGCCAGGCCAGCAGGGATGGCGTCCTTAGTGTGTTGCAGGAGGAGTATCTCAATGCACTTCATGATGATGGGAGTCAGAGCAACAGGATGATAATCATTGAGGCAGGTGATGGTGTTTTTGGGTGGTGGGGGACAGGCACAATGATGGATGATTTCAGGCAGGCAGACACCATGGGGAGCTGCAGGGAGAGGTTAAAGATATTCAGAAAGACCCCTGCTAGTTGGGCAGGACTTGATTTTAGCATCCAACCTGACACCATGTCTGGACATGCAGCCTTGTTGGTGTTGATCCTCTTTAAGGAGGAGGTAACTTGGTGGAGCTTCAGGACGATAAGCAGATGCTGCACCTCTGCAACAAAGCTGTTTAAGCTGTCTGGGAGAGGTGGGTCATTTCTGATCACTGTGTTTAGAGTCTGGGATGCGGTCTCGCGTGTTGCGTGGGTTTTTGGAGCTGAAATGGTCCTCGCTGCGCTGCTTATACCTATGCTTTAACTTCTGGATGCCTTTTTTTCCCATTAACATCCAGCCCTGCTGTAAGCCAGCCTGTCACCTGATCTGAATGCTACATCCCGGGTCTTCAGCAGGAACCGCACTATGCTGTCCACCCAAGGTTTCCGGTTAGGAAACTTTCTAATTGCAGAAGAAGAACAATACAGGAAGAAGAAAATAGGACTGCACAGATGATGTGTACAGTACAGCTGATTAAGCTCACATTCATACAATATTTGCCAAAACGCCCGCAGGCACGAACAAGCTAAGAGTTGATTATTAATGGCACAAAGCCGCCAAAACGTAGTTCTGGATCGACAGTACAGTTGATCCCGAACTGAGACCGGTACATTTAAAACAGAACAGCTGAGAACATTCTGAACCAGCAGGCAGCATATGGGCCATGCTGGTACACTTCAGCTGTGAATCGAGTGGGCAGACTCTCCACTTTTCAATGATGTATCAGCTGGCACGTATTCCAGATGCATCAACCTGGTCTGGACGCGATAATTACCTATACGCCCACCTTGGTTTTACAGTTGTTAGAGAGAGAGAAAAAAACATGACCATGCTGCTATGCAACAATTTAGTTTCGCCTGGATCCGTTACATGCCAGACTCTGCATCACCTAGCTGCATTCCTCTGTCGCTTTTAACTCAATTTACTACCATTTAATAATGACAAAAGTTTCATGGCTCTGACAGTTTCACACACTTTTAATCTGACAGTCATGATTTTTTTTATTATTGTTTCCCTTCTTTTAAAAAATATCTTGCTTGCTGCTCATCACTACATGCGTATGTGTACTTGTGGTTTGGTAAATATGTTTTTTATGTATATAAAAAGCTTCAGGAGTTTGACTCTCAATGTTGTTGTTTTAATGTTAGAAGTATAGACAGATTTGTTTGGCTATAGTATTTCATAACAGCTATAAATCTTTTAATAAACTTGCTTGTCACATCTTTAATGTTTTGCTTTAAATTAGAGAGCGGTATTTATAAGGATGTTGAAAAGTTTTAGTATTTAAGCCAGAAGGTAATCCTTCTGATCATTTAATTAATAATCTTTGTATCTGCATAATAAAATCAACGGATTAAATCAAGTTCCCTTCGTCTGCATCATAATCTCATCCATTCATCCCTGTCTTTTTTCCTCCCTCGTAGCTGCAGAGCATGTCTCTAAGTAAACCTTTTGAAAAGCAATGTGGGTCAAAAGAATCTCGTCCTCCTGGGGAGCGACAGCCTTTAACCATCACTAGCAAGAAGAATGTTGTAAGAAAAGCTTTTTGTGGCTGCCATGAGAGAGGAGGATATTCTTGGCATAACAAAGTCTCCGCATACCTTAAGACTGTTTTATTATGCAGCATATTTGAATAATTGAAGGGGCTAAGCACCCTGCAGCGCATTTTCAAACCACAATTTCAGTTGCTTTTCTTGTGTTACCTTCCTGCTGATCCAGTTGAAGATCCGCTCTGCACAGGGCCTGGAATAGTCGGTACCTACTGTATGCAGTCAGTGAGGCAGGATTCAATACTTTGATTTGAATGTATTAACATATTTTGAATCCAATGAATCTAAATCTCAGAAAACTTTTTTCTTCCTTTCCTTTTAACAGCAAAAGATGCCAGATGGTGGCTAAAATAGGTCAAAGTTTAGTAAGTGACCATCTCAACATTTATAAAATTCAGCTGGACAGATTTTAAACTGCGGCGATTTTTCTTCTGTTCTTCCAGGCCACATTGTAACACTGCTAAAACCGCTTCATAGAACAGCTGAGATATATTTAATTTACACACAAGACTATTTAACCACTCTTAAAATCAACTGCATAATGAGTGCATGATTAACATGAAAGAATGAATGACTGAATGAATCAATTATTTATTTCAGACAATCAAGCAAAATTATACATTCAACAAATTATCTACATTATGTATAAATAAGTATATATTACTGCTCAAAGAAATCAAGGGAAACATGAAATAACACATCCTAGATCTGAATGGATGAAATATTATTATTAAATACTTTGTTCTTTGCATAGTTGAATGACACATTAAAATGATCAATGGAAATCACATTTATTAACCCTATGGAGGTCTGGATTGGGAGTCACAGTCTAACTTAAAGTGAAAAAAATACTACAGGCGGATCCAGCTTTGATGTAATGTCCTTAAAACAAGTCTAAATGAGGCACAGCAGTGTGCCTGGCCTCCACCTGTATGACCTCTCTACAACACCTGGGCAGCCCCAGAAGAGGTGGTGGATGGTCTCCTGAGGGATCTAACACATCTAACACATCCACCACCTCCTGGACAGTCTGTGGTGCAACGTGGCGTTGGTGGATGGAGCCAGACATGATGTCCCCGATGTGCTCAGCTGGATTCAGGTCTGGGGAACGGGGAGGGGGGTCCACAGCAGCAATGCCTTCGTCTGGCAGGAACTGCTGACACACTCCAGCTACATGAGGTCTAGCATTGTCTGCATCAGGAGGAACCAGGGCCAACCACACCAGCATCTGGTCTCACAATGAGGCTAAAGATCTCCTTTCTGTACCTGATGGCAGTCAGATTACCTCTGCTGAGCTCATGGAGGCTGTAGGCCCCCAAAGAAATGCCCCCCCCCCCCCCCAAACCATCACTGACCCACTGCCAGACCGGTCCTGCTGGAGGATGCTGCAGCAGCAGAACGTTCTCCACACCGTCTCCAGACTCTGTCATGTGCTCAATGGGAACCTGCTTTCATCTGTGAAGAGCTCAGGGCGCCAGTGGAGAATTTACCAATCTTGGTGTTTTTTTGTTGAATGCCAAACGTCCTAAATGGTGTTGAGCTGTAAGCATAACCCCCACCTGTGGACGTAGGGCCCTCACACCACCCTCATGGAGTCTGTTTCTGATCGTTTGAGCAGACACATGCACATCTGTGGCCTGCTGGAGGTAATCCAGCAGGGCTCTGGCAGTGCTCCTCCTATTCCTCCTTGCATAAAGGCAGAGGCAGCAGTCCTGCTGCAGGCTTGTTGTCCTCTTACGGCCTCCACGTCTCCTGATGTACTGGCCTGTCTCCTGGTAGCGCCTCCATGCTCTGGACACTACGCTGACAGGCAGCAAACCTTCTTGCCACAGATGACATTGATGCGCAGTCTTGGATGAGCTGCACTACCTGAGCCACTATTGTGGCTGCAGAACCACCCCTTTATTGGGGATGTCTTGCTAATTGCTTCTAGTTTCCACCTGTTGTCTATTCCATTTGCACAGCAGCAGGTGAGATTGATGGTCTATCAGTGTTGCTTCTTAAGTGGACAGTTTGATTTCACAAGTGTGGTTGACTTGGAGTTACATTGTGTTGTTTAAGTGTTCCCTTTATTTTTTGAGCAGTATACATATACATATATATATATATATATATATATATATATATATATATATATATATATGAGAGAGAGAGAGAGAGAGAGAGAGAGAGAATTTAGTGGTTATGTCTGAAAAGGGGAATAAAGAAGTACATTTTATTTAATTATACCCCTTCTCCTTCTTATAGTACTTCTCACCAAAAATCTTCCTGATTCCTACTTTACTTATGAGTCCATTCTACTCAAAAGTCCATTAAGTAAACAAATAAATCAATATACTGTACATATAAACATAGACATGCACATGTGCCTCTACACATCTACATCCAGACACTGTTAACCTACAGACCACCGACAACACGGCCACAAGCATTATACAAGTATGTACACACTCATGTACATTGGCTAAAAATAGCCATTGGTGAAAATCAAAGTAAAATAGCTACGTTAGAGTTTTGGTTATAGGGTGTCCACATTACTTTTGTTGTTTTTTGCTTTTTTTGGGGGGAGGGGGTTCACTAAAAAGTAAATGGTGGATCAAGGGTGTTATGGATGTATGTGTTGATGCAGTATTTGTTTAATATTTATGTAGCTAAGGAATAACTTTAATATTTATTGATTCTCTCCAAAATCTAAAAGTTGAAATCCAACAAGCAAACACATTTCTTCTGACAGGCCTAGAATACATGCTCATGGCATGAATCTGAAGGAAGACAGGAAGATATTATTGCTAAATAAATGTTTGTGTGAAGAGGCCCTCTAAACACAATATGCACATGTTTTAGCATTTATAAACACAAAATCATGGCTGCCACCCTTGTGCCCTAAAGCACTTTTATAATTGGAGCGTTCTCTACGCTCATTTAAAATGATAGAACTGAAAATCTTGGCTAATTTGACATGCTGGAGTGCGCACATGAAGAGACTCAGAACTATTGTTCCTGCCCTTTAGACTTTATGCCCTTTTAAAATGGCAAATCAAAATGTCTTTTTTTTTCCTCTCGGAATTGCCATGTCTTATAATTTGGCCACAAACTCTGACAGAACTTTTTTTGTAAAAAGATGTTAGGTGATATTATTCACCACGGAGCTTGTTCTTGGCTTGCCTGTGTAAAAGTAAATGTACAACATAAAAGGCAAAGGTATAAATGAATGTAATGTTATCTAAAACAGAGCTTTGCTCATGTTGTTTTTTACTTGTACTTCAGCAGCAAAAATACTTTTTTTAAATATAGCGGTATAGATATGAAAGCATAATTTCAAGGTTAAAGTGTGACTACAGATTTTTCACTTTTTACAAAGGCAGATTCTGGTTCAAAACTTATTTTTTTATATTCTTTTTTTCTGGGTTTTTGTGGCAATAGTGGCTCATTTTTACAAAGTAGGCTGACAGGACAGGAATTTTTTTTGAGAGAAGGGGGAAGCAAAAGAACTTAGGTAAGAATCAAACCTGGATGAGCTGCGTCGAGGACTGAAGGCCTCCGTACATGAGTCGTGCTCACTACCCCTGGACCATAACTTTTGACCTAATTCTGAAAATCGTCCATCCATCCATTCTCTTCTGCTTTTCTGAGATTGAGTTGTGAGGCCAACAGGTCCAGGAGAGAAACCCAGACATCCCTCTCTCCAGCAACATCCACCAGTTCATTCTGATGCAGGGCAACCAAATTATAGAAGGATAACTACCTTAGCACAACACCTGTCTGACTCATCAACCTAGATGTCTATCCTAACCGATGAAGAAACACAGCAATGAAGACCGTAGCCGGGTGTCGGTCTCACAAAGCAGATGGGATGGGAGGGGGAGAGGAGGCAGACGGCCTGAGTGCGGACAACAGCGTGTGCAGAGAAACCGAGCAACCGCATCAGAGTGGTTGTTGGAACGGTGCCGCACCCACGGGGGGAATGAGCGTGGCCCTAGTGTCCTGATGCGATTTTCAAAAAAATATGCAGTGCTGCAATTCTCTTGATTTGAGAAATAAGGTCTCAGAAATGCTTCTTTTTCCATTTGCTCTGTCATAAAATTCCACATTAAAGAACTTAGTCCTTGGGAAGTTGAATACATATCAAGACGAATATTTTGCATTTTCTTTTACCCTTGCTTGCTGACCTTGAGGGGAATTTTCTTGACATCCACTCATGGTAAGATTGTCTGCAATCTTATGTGATGTCCACTTGTGGATGTCTTTTTTTCTCTCTGTAGAATAATAAACTGCTAATAGTCTTGCATAATTGCTTTATGTCTGTAGGTTGAGCCTCTCTAAGGTCATTGCTGATGTCCTTCCATCTTGACGTTGTGTTAGGGGCACCAGTTTGCTCCAAACCAGCCAACCACTAAAACTTCTGCTTTTTTCAGAACAAACAGTTCTGCCAATAATTCAAATGTATTTGGTGATGGATGCTGACCTGCTACTTCCGTAGAAAATATTTTGTACATTCCTATGGAAGCAACAACAGGATGCTTGGTTTTTGCCACTGACAGCAATTGGGGTCTTTCTTAAAAGTCTGTTAAAAAATAAATTTTGCAATATTGCTTCACAGCATGATGGAGCTGTGTGTAGATTTCTGCGCTCTCTGAAATCTTGCACCAGTGTTTCATTTTATGATTTTAAATATATGCACCAACAATAAGAATATTGTTGTAATAGTGATATAATAGTGCTATACTTTACCTTTTTTGGCAGCATAGCTTTGATTAATCATTGGAATATAGTCTTTATTAAGAGCAAGCTGGGAAAACCTAGTGTTGCTGCTAATTGTAGAATTGTTCTCTCGGGCTAATCGGCCAATGTTCCATTGACTTTGTAAATTAAGGTTCGATTTGAAACACCCAGCGGCTCCAATCTCACTAAACATTGCATCTCGTTATCATACCAGTGATGTGCCTCTGATAATTTAGAGCACATGGCGTGTTGAGAGCCACTGGACCGTTTTTTTTTTACTCTTTCAGTGGTCTTTCTCTACACAAACATTAAAAGGGGTATTTCGGGAGCCTCATGAATCCTAGTATCATACATTTCATGAAGGCCAGATATTTAAAAGTAATGGCGAGGGTAAAAGATTTGTTAAATTTCACCGTTGTATGTGTAACACTTTTTTTTAAATCAGTAACGGTGGCTCAAAGTGCACAAAATAAGCAACACCACCTTCCTTCTGGCTTAATAAATGAGGTGACTAAATATGAGTTATAAGGTTATTACTAAACAAAAAAAATATTTAGAGAAAAATGAAAATTATCAAAGAACAGAAAAGTCAGAATGGGAAATGTTCTTCTTGCTGTGCTCTGTCCACCCCATTTATTCATGGTGCAGGGTTCGAAGGGTACTCTGAGGATTTTAGATGACCACCTAATGTTTCAGCCAAGTCGTCTAGAAAGGGAAGTACACTGATCCGGGGGACAAGACATGATGTATAAAGCTGTCCCTTGTGATCAGCTTTTTGACAGCAGATATTGTATGATGGATGTTTTACAGGCAGGGCCATGCATGGGTTGTTGAGCAGCTTGGTGTTGAGAACAAAATGTCACAGACCTTTTCCCCATCCATGTTATAAAACTTTGTATAGAAAAGTTTGTTTGACTGGAATAAACAGCAACAGCTGAGGTACAGATCATATCTTGACAGCTTTGAAATGGAAATAATTTAAAGATTAAACAGTCTGTCTGAACACAAGGGCATCTCAGATTGTGAATTTTAGTAGTGTGAAGATATACAGAAAATATATTTCATACAGACAATCATTTACAGTGAAATGCAACTAAATACGTGTTAGACTCCTTCAATGAAGTTTAATTGATCACCATATCAGATATTAAATAAATTATGGACCCTGCACCAATCTTGCTAAGCTCAATTCATGCTGTTCTGTTTATAAAAAATGTTGCATAAAAGACTGTGTTATGTGATGCATACACCGTGAACAAAGCAAATTAGCTGAAAATTCAAACAGAGGGGCTGACTCATTACTATATTGTAGAGTATATAATAAAGTGCAAGTGGAATACACAACCTCGAATTACAAAAAGCACTGTGTACCATCTTTAACAGAGCATTGTGTTTTCTTTTAAGGTCATCAAGCATGAAGGTCTATCCAAGGATATCTCTGAGTGCACATTGTTCGACCTGCTGAAGTACAATGACATTAACGATGATGAGCACCTTACAAAAGATGAATTTTACACAGCCTTTGGTGAGTATGGATATTTTTCTGGAATATGGCTAAAACAAAAAAGAAGACAGAACACAATTCATAGCTGCAATGTCATATTTTTATCACCACAAGAAGACAGATCACATTTGACAGACAAATATCTCCCTCGCTGTGCCGTCGTCAATACTCCCTAATTATTCTTGATCTGTTCTATTAAAGATGTTGAAACCAATTTGATCCTTGTGCTGAAACATTGTGCTAGAAGTGTCCAAATCATTTTCATCTGCTCCGTCTAATTTATTTGAACTGATCAGCCTGCAACAGAAACAACAAGAGCCGCGACATATTGAAATTTCATTCAGTTAAATCGTCATGAAACTCATAGTTGCAATCCTGATGAATTATTAGGTTTAATTTTTAGGAACAAAATAAGGTTTGATTGACCAAACACGTCCTGATATATTTGTGCTGCCAGTTGTTGCTAAAAATATGTTACCCTGCCAAATTTGCTCTGTGGGATCTACTGTTTGATGCCAAATGAGTGTTGTTTGTCTGAAACTGTTTGATCTGTTGATGGAAATGAATAAAAGAGTTCAAAGTGGAACTAGTTCCAAAGAAAACAGGTCACAAAACCTGAAACAGTAGTTCAAACCAAACCCTTCATCATTACACAACGTAACGATGACAGGTGCTCTGCTACATCCGAGTCACGCAGACACGTGCACCGGTTTCCTGCATTCATTTCCTCCCTATTCTCTCGCTGACGCTTCCTCCCTGTCTGACATTTGCAGTCAACTCGATATCCTTTGACAGAATATCCTATGACATTTGGCTGGCTTGACACATTTAGCAGTGGAAGACAATTTATAATCAACCTTTATCCCATCAGCCCTTTGTATGTGAATCATTTCTTGGAGGAAAAAAACAAGTCATGAGAAGAGATGGCATTGTGGGAGTCTCGTCTACTCCACTTCAGTTGTTTGTGGGTGAATGTGCGTGTGGGTGGAAACCCCTTCTGGCAAATCATGAAAAGAAAGGAACCCCAGCCAATCTGGGGGGAGCTAAGCTTTCTTGAAGAGTTGCTCCAGCTTCTTCTGTTTTAGTTAACAGGTCTTTTTTCCAGTTCCCATCTTAACTCCTCAAAAGGAAACAGGCTATATAATGAGAGAAAATGCCCCCCTCTGTGGCAGCTTCTTCAAACCTGCTCTAGTCACTTCTGTGTCTTCTTCTCCTTTCCTTTTCCTTAGTTGCCCTTCCACGTTGTCACTCTGGAACAGTGGATGCTCATATAAATATGTAAATTAATAATTGTCTGAGCCAACCATTAAAGCTGTTTCCTGGGAATAGTTTTTTTTTTTTTTTCCAAATTTACTCATATAACATTTGCAGACTTAACTGAACAACATCTTTATTACAACTCTGCTCATTTTAGGATCATCTTCAAGCGCTCAACTGGAATGCTGAGAATTTTTTCATAGCTTTTCACTCGGTGGCATATTGAAATGGGCATGCAAATATTTTGAGGTCATTGAAGCTGGGAACTGGTGTGCTTTTTAACTTATTAATTCATCAATCTGCACAGCAGAAGTATTTACTTCTAGAAATTCTTGTAGAAACTTCAACCCAAGAAGCCGACAGCAGGGCAGCTTCTCGGGACATGTGGACTGATTACATGTTAGTCTTCTTATAGCAACAGTCAGGCTATTTGAAATGTGGAGCGAGATTAAGAAAAAGTGCCACACTTAATATCTGCATGGTGTATATAATAAGGTGGGGGTGGAGGGTTGTACATTATTCATTTTATATATATATATATATATATATATATATATATATATATATATATATATATATATATATATATATATATATATATATATATATATATATATATATATATATATATATAGTAATCTAACCTACTGAAAAGAGAGGCGTGCAGTTGATTTTCTGTATCATGTCTTCCAAGGTAACCCTTTATTCTGCCAATATTTCTTTTGAAGATGATAGCAGTGGATGCACTTACTAGATGCACTTACTAGTGCATCTAGTAAGTTACTTTACACCATTATCAGTAATCAGATCAGAGTCCAAAACTACAGAGGAAGGTAATCAAGTAAATCTTTGCCTCAAAATCTTTAAGAGACCTTTTGGTGTGACTACAGAAGGCACCCTAGGTTATATAACTGCAGCTTGAGCAGCTTTAAAACTAGCTAACTTGATTTTTTTCGTGATATCACAAATATTGGACAAATTTGCATGAAAGATAAGGAATAACTTTTACCAGAAAATGTCTGGAATCTGCTTCCCGCTTCAGATCTAATGTTTGGTTGCAGTTCATTCCTCGAGGGATGGCACACATAGTTTCAGAAGCACATAAACATGGAAATCAAACTTATCTAACATTTCTGCAGCATGCAGTGCTGCACGCAGTAACCCTCTGAGACCTGTAATCATCTAACAACACCTATAATATTCACGGCAGGAAATAAAAGCTAATTGAAAAAGCTGTACTTTTTTATTATGTTATCAGGCTGATTAAAGAAAAGCCCGTCAATCAGATTTACCGAGCATGGCTAATCTATTTTATTACTATTGCTGCTCTTTGGTACACAGGTATAAAATGGCTATATAACGGGACATGCGGTTAGAGCAGCAGCTTTTCTTTTTTAAGTCTTGAGTGGGTTGGTGCACAGCTGCTGATATAATCCAGTAATTGGTATGTATTTTTAGTCAGAGCATTGAGCGTGTATTTTTGATTACATGTACTGTAAACGGCAGATTTTGCTCTCACCCTCATAGACCACCATCAACGTGTCAAAGACAGAACTACTGGGCCCGAGGTATGATTGTTTAGTTTATTGCTGACATAATCTCCAAGAGGCAGCTGTAAAATTCTATGCAAATACCTTAAATGCTGCCATAAACTGTGCTACATCATAAAGTAAATCAGTTGATTCAGTGTATCTAGAATTAAAGTACCATCTGGAACAAAATGGCAGTAAAAGCAGAAATGACCAACCGTGAAACAGGCACCTGCCTTATTGCTCTGCCAAAAGTTTCCCCCTTGCACACCTTTGTGGGCTATTCAAAGACTGCCAATGTTGTTCGTCAGGACAGGAGATAAGGATTGAATGTCCATGCATTATTCATTCCTCCCTTTGCACGGACTCAAAGGGGGTTGAGAATCAATTTGCTTGAGCTAGCCATTTGAAACTGTCTTACAAGAAGCAATGTCTTTTAATTAGATGATGTTAGAGATATGAAAGATGTCTGCCACACCACTGATAGGGAGCACTGTATCACTGGAAGAAATTTAGAGTTATGGTTTAGTGCATCGCTGTAAACAGGCCATGTAATGTATTTCAAGATATTATACTGGTTTTGACATACAGGGCAACGTTAGGGAGTTCATCCTGTGGTCAGAGGGCCCGTTTGGGCCGATGTATGGCGGCCTCACTTCTATCAGTCTGCCCCAGGGCAGCTGTGGCTACTGACGTATCTCACCACCGTCAGAGATTGAATGTGTTTCTTAACACGCTGTACAAGTACAAGTCATTTACCATATAGTAAAAACCAGATGTGTATATGCAAAGTATTAAAATGTCACTTTCTGACTGTTTGACATTAGGTCAGAATACACCTTTCCTGTTTTAGGTTAGTTGGAATTACCTTATTTTTTCCATTTGCTAAATGCCAGAATAATGAGGGAGAGAATTGTTATACTTTCTTCAAATTTAAAACATGTAATTTAATAAAAAAAAAAAAAAATTTTAGTATTTGATATAAATGTATTTTTAACTGTATGACTTGTGTCAGACATTTTGGATATCCTTCTCACAATAGTTTGCTGGACATTTGTCCCATTCCTGTCAGCAGAACAGGTGTAATTAGGATGTCCCCTTCAATGTTTCCATATTGTTCTTTCATCATGATGCCATCTGTTTTGTGAAGTGTACCAACCCCTCCTCCTGCCAAACACCCCCATTACATGGTGGTGCCACACCTGACCTTAACCGCTGGAACAGTGAGCTCATGCTTTGAAGTTTTTTCTTCGAAAGGCAGCAGTGGTCGTTAATATATCTACAGAGATTAAGGTTTGTGTCACTCAGACTGGCCTTTCAGCCCATACTGCTACAGGATTGTTTCACTGTGTATAGTGAGAATCTCCTACTAGCTTCAGCCTGGGTCTTTACAAGATCTTTTGTTTTTGTTTTTGGGTCGATGCGCACATTTCTCAGTCGTTCTCATGCCTGTCCAACACGCTAGTTGAGCATGTATAAGCATATTTATACTTATACATATAATGGTTGGCACAGATGGGCACGGGACATTCACGTCTCAGGAAAGTGTTCCCAAAGATGAACCAAATGTGTGGAGGTCCACATATCTCTTCCTAAAGGAAGCAGTGAGCCTTACATCACAATCACATGTGTGCCTCCAATTAACTGAAATGTTGTGAATTGACATTTCAGCAGCTAACCAAGCTATAGCATCATCTTCTAGGCCTTTCTAGTGTGTTTAAAAGTATAGCAGTCTTAATAAATGTGAACTTCTGAAATTAAGGAACGTAATATACTTTCTAAAATTATTCTGATATTTGACCACCAAGCATTATTAAATAATCCAAAAAAGGAAAAGTTTAGTCTGATTTAATGTAAGAGGCCTCACACTGTTTTTTTTTTATACAGACTACGTACAAATCGGAGTTCAGCTGTATCCAATCTATACAGAGGGTTACAATACTCGGGCATCTTTTGTGAGAACACTGTAATGGAAAAAATAAATCAGGAAGTAGTTTAAAAAAAGCTGTATGATCCTGTATGTGTTGTTGCTGTTCATATTGATCTCTTTTTGGCTGGCACATACAGTAGCTGCCCTGCAATTTTATTTTCAGCAAGTAGACATGGCATACTCTGTTCAAAAGCTATATCAGGGTTATGCTCATTTCTGCCTGTTGTATTCTGCACCCGTCCTGCAGTAACGGCGCGTCCAATAGCCATAGAGTTCGAAGGCATACCTGTATTCAGAAATAAATCCTTGCAATGCACACTCCTTTTAGTGGTGGACCAGCATTAGTTTAAAAGGCTCAGAGGGCAAATTTTGACAAGTGCTGCTCTTATGCACATGTTTTACACGTGTTCCTGTCTTTGGCGTTCTGTGCCATCAGCACTTTGATAAAAAAAAAGTTATTTGTAGTTGAAACTCTATTTGTTCAGTCAGAAGGAAGTATCTCTTTGGTAGCCAGCAAAAACAGAGAATGGTAGAAAACAGGAAATGGCTTTATGGATGCCGTTGGTATATCACAGCATGAATATAAGACAGCCATTTAGTAATGGTAATCTCACTTCTTTACAACAGATGCTGACAGAATAAGTGTTTTTAAGGCCACTTGGTGAAGTGTGGCAGTATTCAGAAGGAGGGTTTTAATATCTACTGCATGCAAGGCAAATGCATCTTTGTTATTTATTAAAAGGTTTACCTGGTCTGTCCATCATACGGTTTAAATGTTATGCAATGCTTGGAAAAGCATTCACCCCCTTTGCTTCCTACCTGTTTTGTTACATTCAAACCTGTAATTTAATCTATTTAGTTGGTTTTTGCACAAAATTGTCTAATTTGGTGAAGTGAAAGGAGAAAAATATCTTTTAGAAAACAATAAAATGGGGAAAATTGGCATGTGCATACGTAAACACCCTCTTTGCCCCTAACATGTTTTGATGCAACCAATTATTTTTAATAATCACAATATTTGAAGTCCACCTGTGTGCAATCTAAAAGTGACATGATCTGTCAGTAGAAACACCTTTTCTGAAAGGCCCCAGAGGCTGCAGCATCACACCATGAAGACCAATGAGCTCTCAGAACACGTCAGGGGCAAAGATGTTGAGTAGTATAAGTCAGGGGGAGGCTATCAAAAACATATAAATCTATGATGGTCCCCCAGAGCACCATCAAGTCCATCATTTTTAAATGGAAAGTACAAGGTACCACAACAAACCGCCCACCAGAACTCCCAGATCAGGCAAGAGGGCATTATTCAGAGAGGCAGCACTGAGACCTAAGGTACCCCTGAAGGAGCTGCAGAGCTCCACAGCAGAGACTGCAGGATCTGTCCAGAGGACCACAATAAGCTGTACGCCCCACAGAGCTGGGCTTTATGAAAGGGTGGCCAGAAAAAAGCCATTACTTTCTGTTTTAAAATAAGAAGGTATGTTTTGAGTTTGCCAAAAGGCACATGGGCAACTCCCCAAATCTATAGAGAAAGATGTTCTGGTCAAATGAGACTAAAATTGAACTTTTCGGCCACCAAGTGAAATGCTATGTCTGGCGCAAACCCCTGTACATCCCATGTGTCCAAAAACACCTTTCCTGCAATGACACATGGTGGTGGCAGGATCATGCTGTGGGGATGTTCTCAACCTCAGAGACTGGGGAACTGGTCTGAGTCGAGGGAAAGATGGATGGTGCTAAATGCAGGAGCAGAACACATTCCGGAGAAGAACCCCAGTCAGTCTGCTGGTGAGTTTGTGACCGGGGTCGAGATTCACCTCCCTGCAGTAAAATGACCCGGAGCATACATCTGAAGCAACACTGGAGAGGTTTAAGGGGAAACATTCAAATGTTAAGAATGGCCTAGTCAAAGTCCAGACCTCAATCCAAAATAAACCATAAATTTAAACAGGTTGTTATGAGTGACAGCAAGTAAAGAATTTCAGTGTAATCTTCAAAAGTAGTCAATGTGAACACACAACTATACTTTCTGATTTGATCAATAGTACCAACTTCAAGACACATGGGAATGTAATACTACACAACCTCCTCTGTATGTGTAAATTGAGCCACTCATACATTGAAACATGCCGGAACCACACGGTACTCAACCTCAGCATTCTTCATAGTACATCAGCTCTAGCTGAGAGTCTCATCCATAAATACTTCTCTAATCTACATTTACTTTTTTATACCCAACTCATCCTTGTTCAAGACAGATTAAGAATATCTGCATTCAACATATATTTTCAAAATGATCCAAAGTGCCATGTAAATCCCACTACTAATCACAACAAGTATTGTTAAAAATCCAGGGATAATAATTCAAGGAGACAATCATACATTCTGCTGCTTTAATTTTTTCTTGCTTTTGGCTTGTTAGTCCTGCCTGGTTTCTAATTATTATTTTAAAACAGCAATACGGTGGTAATGTTCCAAGTTCTCTCTGCAACATATGGTTACATGTTTGAAAACTAAAACATTATGGGTGAGAAACACCCATAGGAAATATTACTTCTCACCAATATTGTGATATTTAATATTTGATGTTTACGGCTCACAATGAAAACCTCATATTCTCTGAAAATTAGAATATTGCATAAAAGCAGCAAAAGAAAGGGGAATATGAATACATAAATGTTAGATTGAGGTCTGCACAATCATGTGGAAGTGGTGACTTGACAGCAATCAACAGTCATTAAATACCATCCACAACAAGAATAAGCCATTATAGGCCACTGCAAAAGAAGATGGCCACTCACAGAGTGATGTATCCAAGTATATTAATAGAAAGTTGAGTGGAAGTTAAAAGCGTGGTAGAAATAGGCACACAAGGGGATAACCACAACTGGGATAACCAAAGCTTTAAGTGGATCGTGAAGTAACACCTTTTTAAGTGTCAGGGGAAATTCAGTGGGTGTGGACCGTAGCTGGACTCAGAGCTGTAAGAGCCACCACACACAGATTTGTCCTGGGTGTTTGCTGGTTAACCCACTCCTGAACCAGTGACAATACCAGACACATTTTCCCTGAGCTTGGAAGAATGACAGGACTGTTGCTCAGTGGTCTAAAGTCATATTCCAGATGAAAGTTGATCCTGCATTTTTGGAAATCAAGGTCCCAGAGTCTGGAGGAAGAGTGGAAAAGTAAAAAAATCCAAGTTGTTTGCTCACAGACTTGCTGCTGTGATTACAGCCAAAGGTGCATCTTCTATACTGACTTGAAGGCGGGTGAATAGTTATGCAAACACATACATTTCAGAATCAAAATCAGAGATACTTCAATAATCCCAGAGGGAAATTACTTTTGTTACACGCTCCAGATATATATATATATATATATATATATATATATATATATATATATATATATATATATATATATATATATATATATATAGAGATATATACACGTATGTCTCCCTTTCTGGGTACTAGGGTATTGATTTTAAGCCCTGACGCTTTCTGGCAGATTTTATGGCCAGGAGATACAACTTGCTTATTTCTGCTGAGACAGAAAGCCTTGAAATGCCACTTTGTGAACTAAGGTTTGCTGGAATGTTAACAAACCTTACCCTCAATGGACAAAACCACAGCAAAAAGTAAAGTTTTTTTTTCAGCTCAGAATGAGTTTACATTTTTCTTCGACACATCAAACTCAATGGTATCTGTTAACAATCTTTGTTCTCCACATCTGTACTGAATGTGTTAAAAAGGAATTTGCTAGTAAACTTGTTAAACATCCTTATGTTCAGTTATCTTTTAGGGTATTTCCAGAATTCACCTGTTAATGCTGTGGATGAAGGAGGAGTGTTTAGAAACTAAAATAACCATGTTTCTGTCAATTCATCACAAAAAGTATAAGCTCAATTCTAAAATTCAGTTGACCTCCTGCGATGCATTACTCTACCCTTGGTTTTATATTAATACCATGAATCTGGATTCAGAAAAAGTTACAGCAGTTTCTGCCTATTTTATTCTTGCAGTTGCAGTTAGTGTACGGTAATTTTACCCCTGGCGTCATTCTTTCATTGTCATTTGATGGAGCTCTCTTCTTGTTTGAGTCTGGTGTAAAAGCTACGTATAGAAAGTTTGCAAAGGGTTGAAATCGGTTGACTTACACTTGTTACTTCCTGGAAGATTATAATTACATAAATTATAATTAGACATCAGTCAAGTCGGCTCTTGGGAATGCTGGTTCCATTAAGTCAAGTTTGCTGTTATGCAGCCCCCTTGGCACAGCAAAAATTCAACAGGCTTTCAAAACCCCTGCTGCTTGTTCTTTCACAGCCGGGGTGTAAAAACGGTTCTTCTAATTCGTCAATTTATTTTCCAACATGGGCTTTTTTATGGAGAGAAATAAGTTCAATCAATGTTCCTCAAATAGATAAAGGGAGTTTTACACAGTGTTTGCTCCTACGATGCCTGGAGGTCTGTTATCTTCTTAGGAGTTATACAAATAATTTATGAAAAGGTTTTATGTGTCTTTTGGTTCATTCTTTCAATCTGTTTAGAGTAGAAAAGGTTATTGCATTACTGCCAGGTATTAGTAACTCTATTTAAATTGTATTTCTTTATAGATGTGGATTACTGAAACCTGCTCTGTCATTTCAATTGTTAGTATTTTGTTGCAAAGCGATAAGATGTTTAATACTCCTTTAAGCTTTTGATAACAGTGGAGTATAGTAATTTTCAATTCTTGTGGTCATTTATCAGGCTTCCCGCCTTTATTGTAAAAGGTCATAGTTGTAAAAAGAGCAAATGGCCTTAAAAATGTTCAGTGGTACTCTGTGGAGTATGAGCAGTGTGCTGCAACTCGAAGCTCGGACTACACCAGGTTGATTTCCTGCTCTGGCATTCACAGCTGACTGCACAAACCGTCCTCCACCAGTCGCTACACCCTGAAGTAATCACTTATCACACTGTAGGGAAAATAAGTCCATGAAGAAAGTAGGAAAAGGAATACAATGATTAAAAAATGGAATCGGAATGAATGAAAACAAGGAAAATAAGAAAAAAAGTTAGATTATTAAAAACAAAATAAACATGAAGCTAAAATATTATGTATGAACACTTGAGCATTTATTAGACTTATCTCTGCTTTTATAAGAACAATATCTTCATTAAGCTCGCAACTAACCAATCCAAAAGGTGCCATGTGTTATGGCCTTTTAAAGACGATCACCCCTCATAATGTCAATAAAGACAATAACTTTCAATTATACAAATGTTTTCTCTTAATTTTCTGTCTCAAGTCATTAAATCAATACTTTTCACTTTGAGTTAGGCGTTCGCCCATGAACAGTCATGGTCCGATATATTATAAAAAGCAACTCACAACATTCTCATGATGTTCTCAATGCTGCAATATCCATATTTCTGAAAAGGAACAGATATTTTTCTAATAGATTCAGCAACACTCCTGTATTGCTATATTTTTTCATGTAGCAGTCTGCTAAAGTTTAGACCAGGGGTCTGCGACCTGTAAAATCTAAGGAACCACAGTTGCCCTCAGGCCAGCTAAATAAAACTTGTTTAGAGCCGTGAATAAACCTCTAATTTTTGCAAAATATCTAACAAAGGAAATTTGTTGTCATTATAAAAAACTAGTTTATTTCCATGTTTAGCTTTTAAGATAAATAAAAACATAAGACTTTAGAAAAAGGACATTTGTTGATATTTGTGGGAGATTTTGATATTGTATGTAAAAAAGTACTTAGTTTTTGACCTAATGACAAGAACAATAGATCTCAAAAATTATTACTGGTGCTTTTGTGTCATTCTGTTGTGGAAACTGAATGCAATCATGCAATTATTCCATGAAAGAAAAGTGTAATTGTTATTATAGTTATCATTAAAACAAAAGTTTCTGAGCCAAAGTTATTTGGGGCTTTTGTGAAGGTTCCAAAAGCCCCTTGCAGCATTAACAAATGCTGGCATGTTTTGATATGAATTTTTGATAATTCAGCTCATTCTTTTAACCATTCTAGCTTCCAGTTAAATTTGCTGACAAAACTTGCAGAAAAAACTTGTCTCTTGGTTTAGGAATGTAACTCTTGGCTTTGAACTTCATAAAATTAGTGTTTCAGCTACGCTTTGCGCACCTTTCACCAATACTGCCGACAGCTATCTGGACGCAACAAGCAGAGCGGGTCATATGAGACAGACAGATAGGAAGTGGACATCCTTTTGAGGGATTAAAACAAGTTTTTAGTTCAGAAAAGGTTTTCCAGCCCTGCACATAAAAACAAACGCTGGTTGTTGAAAACTTTTGTGTGCAAACTGCGTGACGGGTCTCATTGGGGATACAGTCAATTTAAGATCCCAAGTGTTGGAGTTTGAGTTGATTCAGGGCTCACTGCTCACTTCAAACATCTCATGAGCCGGACTCTGATTACTGGATCTGATACTCTGAAGTGGATCAGAACATCCCTTTTTAGAAGACCGCAATAAGTAAAAATATGGACTAAACAAACAAAAGAAAAGCTCAATAAAATGGAGACAACAATGGGACAGGTGGAAAACAATTTTTGAATGTATTATTTTGTCTGAGACCATATTTGGTAGTGGATTATGGTTTGTTTAGAAGTAAAAAAAATTAAAAAAGCTGTCTTTGCCAAGCCACAGAGATGAATAGCAGTTATATGTTGAGTAATGCAGACTGTGTTTGGTGGCAATCATCATTGAAGGAAGGGAACCATGAAATGCATATTTACATGTACCAGTGGTTGTGTGTGGAGAATTTCAGTGGCAGACATGACTAAACTATAACTGTAGCATCACATTGGTTTTGCATTCAGTAGGAAAAAAAAAAAGATAAGCTTTCATAGAGGGAGAAAAATCCACCCTGACTGTGGCTCGATTGTCTTCTGGGCTTCTCTGCTGTGTTTGTCAGCGGAAGCTTTAAAAGCTGCACAAACAAAAGGAGGAGATTGTCACAGGAAACTGTGAAGTGTCTGAGTCTCGGGAAAAGGTCAGGGTAAACAGCTCAAGACATTTCTAAAAGAACTCCCAAAATGCTTGAAAACAATGATTTTAAGAAAAGTAGTTCTGGTTTTACTTTTACTTGTTGCCAACATGCTGTGTTTAAATGACATTAAAATATTTGGAGTACTAATTACCTTGTCTCTTTACTTTTACTGTTTCGATTTAAGTCTCTGACTGGGCAATGCCAGATAAGGTGGTAACAGAATAAAAGAAAACCAACACTGAGCTGCTGCTAAGGGTTGCATTGTCCACGCATCATTAGTTCTGATTAAAAGCTTCAGTTCATTTGAAAGAAATGAAGATGTGGTGAGTGGCCTCAGTTGAAACGTTGAGGTCAGATGGTGGCTTCTTCATAAATGAGTGGATCACAAAAGGAGCTCTTTAAGCATCACATGCATCTGAAGGTTGAGTTTTATTCTTTGTCTTAGCGTGCACTTAATAAAAAAGTTGGGAGTTCTTCCCTGTCCTTGGTTATAGTTTAGCACTTCAGGGTCAACAAGTTTGCTGTACTTATCCAACTCTTAACGTGCCGTGTCTCTTTTTATCCATTTTCAAGTTGTTGACTTGAAACTGTTTAAATTCTTTATGCTGCTTGGCTGCTGCACTTCATGTGCATAAAACAAAGATTTACTGTCTTCTTCCTGCAGCGTCGTGAGGTAAATCTGTATGATTAAGGTGATGAACATATTGGTCGTATATCAGACAGAACCAGATGTCTCATTTTGTCTCATTGTGAAGAAACTTCTGTCTCTAATTACTAAGTAAACATGAAATTAAGAATTTCTTTCGTCTAAAGCAATGTTGTACATTAGTCTGCAGAAATATGACAGAGCCACTAAAACACTGCCTAGACTTTAAGTGATCTCTGATTCACGTATTGCAGAAAGCTACGCTTTTTGTAAGTTGTTTTCCACATGGTCGCTGAGATAAAATAAGTCCAATTAGGCATCCTCTAAAGCTCTGTTGCATACTAATGCTGACGGCCCCTGAGGATTTCTCCCAACAGCTGCTTTAGAAATAGACTCCTCGAGGCTTATCAGCCAGAGCGAATGCATTCACTGAGGCTATTTGTTAACGTCTCGCAGTGATCTTTAAATTTTAAAAGTTAATGGGAGCAGAGTACAGGTGCATATCAATAAATTGTAATATCATTGGCAGGTTGATTTTGTTTTATTTTACTTATTGAATTAAAAAACAAATAAACTCCGATTTATTGCACGGGGAGTCGTACAGTTCAAGAATAATTGTTTTGGCTAGCTTTAATGATTAGGGCTAAAGTAAATAAAAACTATAAAATTAATTTTTGCAAAACATGTGAATATCGCATTAGAAAAACTATTTTATTTAAAAAAAAGTTAGCTTTTTGAAATGTACATGTACTGATGCAATCAGTACTCTGCTACTTTTCCATGTGTTACTATACCATCCTTTCCCAACTTTATTTATAAAGCGCTTTTACGACAGACACAAACTACTGTGGCTAACTGATAAAGACTTAAACCAGATAAAACAAACAAGGTGAAACTAAGTCTCAATGATGTTAAAAGCCATAGAAAAAAGGTTTTAAGACGTGTTTTAAAAGCAGGCAGTGAAGGAGCTTCATGCTAGGCAGGAGCTGCTGTTGGGCCGACCGGAGGGGCCGAGAAGGTAACCTGGGATGAAGACGATCAGAGAGATACAGCGGGGGAAGATCACTAAAACATTTGGAGCCGAAAATTTAAAATGAACTCTAAACTGTATCAACGTGTCATTGGATCTCCATGAACGACAATTGGTTCTGTTGAGCGTTTAGTAAGCTCAGGTTGCTTTAAAAGCTGCATTCAGTTGGTCTGCAATGTTTGGTCTGCGGCCTCTCATATCTGTTTGTTTTTTATCATAACAATAATAAAAAAGTCAGTTTCTTAGAAATAGAAAATTCAGTGGAATGAAAAATAAAAGGTGTACAAGCTACAGGAATGAGGGCAAACCTGAGAGGATTTTCAAGCATTGTGCATTTAACAGTTTGTGGGAAATTCATAAAGCATTGAAGGTAGTCAATGCTTTATGAATTTCAGTGCTTCGAGAGACAAACTTTATAAAGAAACCGATTAAATTTTCCAGCAAACCCACAATGCCAGAAGTACCAATACTTTATTTAATAATAATGGTATGAATGTGTTTGACTGGTCAGCAAACTGACCTGACCTCGTTAAGCGTTGTCTCCAGACCCAACGACACGGAGGAGCTGAAGGCGCCTAATTCCTGCACGCTATGCTGCGTTGATGCAGTAATTCATGCAAACGAGCTGCAACCAGATAGTCATCCGTATTCTGCGTATATGTGGGAATGTGTACATTCCCACATTTCTGCATCAGAATCCTTTGGTTACATATATTATTCTAATTTATGAGAAATGTGAGTCTTCATTAGCAGTAAGCCCTAATCATCAACATTAGGAAGAACAAATGTTTGAAACATACAACTCTCTGTAATAAATTTGGTTTCACTTTTTGAATTGAAATATTAAGACAATAATCTAATGATATGCACCTATGGTTTCAGGAGAAAACAAAGATTATCACTTCATAAAACCCAATTACCTGTCCTATATAACTGCCTAAATAACAATTATTCGTTCCTGCAAAAACTTTCGCCAAGCAGAAGATGCTGATTAGTCCTCGACTGCTGCCCTTTGTGTTGGTGTTCGTCTCTTATAAAAGTTTTAAAAATATGAATGTTAAGGAAAAATTCTGATTCTGCATCAAAGATGCTTTCAACTGCATTATTACACCTTTGTGCTTTCCCCAACATGAAGAAATTTGCAAATTTGAAGTTAAACCATTAAAACAATGGAGATCTGCTCCAAAGGTTATAATTAAACGATGTAATGTGGGGATAAACAATGTCCAGACTGTCTTATTTTTAATTGTTTTTGATGAGTTACATATTATACATGCTCATATCATAAAACAAATATTTTAAGAAGGCAAAGGAGTCAAAACAGACATCACCTTGCACCAATATTTTACTCTTCCAGCAATTTGGTTTTAAGATAAAACTAATTCATGTCATTTGAATAATATATCAAAAGAACATTCAATTTGTGCTGTACTTATTCATATAGCACTTTTCATTCAATCTACCCTCACACAAAGAGCTTTATAGAATTTCAAACCAAAAGTCATGCAAATCAATCAGTCACTTTATAAAATGCATAACTGAGTGAATGAAATGTGGAACAGAAACATATTCATAGTTGGAATGCAGAAAACACCAGAGACAGACGTTCACTACCAGTCAATGATTTAGACACAATGTGGTCATTTAATGGCATTGCCTTACTTTATTACTCCCTACTCTGTAGAAACACAGTGAGGACATCAAAACTGTGAAGCATACGTATTTAAAATTAGGTAGCAAAGAAAAAAATGTGAAATGATTCAACAGCACTTTTAAATTTTACTTTTTTTTTTCAAAAAAGGCCCCTTACTGAGGCCCAGTGCTTCACAGACTCTTGGAAATTTCTAGATGGGTTTCGAGAGGAAGTTGCCTAAAATGGTTTTACAGTTGAAGGAGTTTCCAGAAGTCACAATAAAATAAAGACAAATCGCTAAATGAGAAGCTGTGACCCAACTGGTGGTAATTTAAAAACATCAGAATGCTTCAGAAATGTACTTTACCCACAGGAACATTGAGGTAAAACATAAAATTACGCTTATAATGACAACTAAAATGAGAAATAAATGAGTAATACATTATATCCTTTCAATTACAAGAGGCATGATACTCATATTTATATTTTAACCCCCCATCACAAGAACATGTTGGAAACCAACCCAGTAAGAGTAGATACTGAAGGTAATACAAAAATAAAAAAGAACAGTGAAAAAAAGAAGTTTGTTTTACATACATATATATACGTCCAAATCTATACACACATATGAGTGTAAATAATAAAAAGAGCATAAACCTCGGCTCGCCAGCACTGAGGCTGTGCACTAAACCAGACATGGCACACATGGGTTCAATCACAATCACAGATACAAACGCAAAATGACTGCCAGAAGATCATTAAGTGGGCACAGTTTTAAGTTTACCTAAATACGTCAATATCGGTCCCCAGACAGAGAGAAATTTGTCCCTGGACCCTCTTAGAGTATATTTTATTTTCTCTAATTGTATGAAGTGTGTCAGGTCACTAAACCACAAAGAATCATTGGGTGGATTTTTTGATTTCCAATGCAATAATATGCTTCTACGTGCATGCAGAGTCCTGAAAGCAATTATGTTTCTATAGCCTTCCCTTAGTTTTGTATATCTTCTATCTGTGGCATCAAATATGGCCATAACTACGTTGGGTTGAAGATTAATATTCAATGCTTCAGACAGCGTTTTAAAGATGGTGGACCAGTAGGTTGCCAGGGCTGGGCATGACCAGAACATATGTGTTAAATCAGCCAGAGTGTTTCATCACCTGTCACAGCTTGCATCTGTGTTAGGATATATTTTAGCCAGTCTTGCTTTAGAATAGTGAATGTGATGTAGGACCTTAAATTGCATAATGCTTAGCTTGGCACAGTAAGTGCTGTTGTTTACTTTCAGCAAAGTCCTCTCCCAGCTCATCCACCCAGTCTGCTCTGATCTTTGCCAGTGTTGTGTTTTTAAAAGAGGATATACTAACACAGATTCTGAAGACCAGTCTTTTAGAATTAAACGGATATTTTAACAGATCATCTAGACCAGAAGGTGATAGTTTGTATGGAAAATTGGGATCATGATGTTGAAGGAAATGGCGAACTTGGAAATATCACAATAACCGAGGGAGGTCAAATTTCTGCGATAAATCTTCAAAGCTCACAAAAGGTACAATTTATGTACAAGTCCTCAAAATTATGAATGCCACGCCCCTGCCAGAGAGTAAATTCAGAGTCTACCTTAGCTGGGAGGAAAAGGTGATTATTGTGTATGGGACCCAGATGGAGAAGGTTTTTCAACCCAAAGCTCCGTCTAAGCTGAGCCCATATTTTGAGGGTGTTTATGACTATAGGATTGTTAGTTTATTGTGAGAAAGAGAGGGGAAGGCTGGAAGTGACCAGGACTCTGAGAGAAGTGGAGATGCTAGATACAGCTTCAAAGTGGCATCAGTCTGCATTGGCAGTGTGGAGTCAGTACATCATTTTTTTTTTAACATTTGAGGCCCAATAGTAGTGACAAAGATTTCAAAGGGGTAAGCCCCCTTGGTTTTTAGGCCTCTTCCTGTTCCATATGAATGAAATTAGAGCCTTATCAATGGACTTAAATGGAGAAGGCCTTAGGGGGATAAAGTGGGATACATTGAAACAGGTAAAGAAATCTGGGGAGCACGTTAGTTTTGATACAGTTCACTTTCCCTGCCAAGGATAGACGGTCAAGTAGTTTCCATTTCTTCAAATCTAATTTAACTTTCTTCAATAACTAATAGACGTTTTCTTGGTAAAGATTCTGCATATCCCTTGTAATATAAATGCCCAAGTATTTAAAGCCATTTTTAGACAAATGGAACAGTAGAGCACCGTCCTGTATTTGAAGAGCCAAGTCATTAACAGGATAACATTCGCTTTTACTGAAGTTCAGTTTGTACCCAGAGAGGGCGCCAAACTTCCTCAGGATGTGGATAACATGAGGAGCACATAAAACAGGGTCAGATAAGTACATTAACAAATCATTACCATAAAGAGATACCTTATACTCTCTGCCCCTCCTACTGATCCCAGTAATTGATGGTGATGTTTTGAGAATAATGGAAAAGGGTTCTATGGCCATGTGAGGCAAACAGCAATGGACTGATTGGACAGCCCTGACAACTGGAAGTACTGTGAGTATTTACCATTTGTGATTACAGAGGCTTTGGGAGAGGTATACAAAAGTTTGATCCATGAGACAAAATTAGGGCCATATCCGAATTTCTTTAAAGTTTGCAAATAAATATCCCCATTCTACCCGGTCAAAAGCTTTCTCTGCGTCCAGCGCAATAACCACTTCAGGCACCACACTGGACACAGGAGAGTTGATAACATTTAGGAGCAGACCGATATTTGTGAATAAATTCCGGCCCGAAATAAAACCAGTTTGGTCAGCAGATATCACGTCGTGCATTGTTGTTTCAAGGCGTAAGGCAAAGGCTTTGGCCAAGATCTTCACATCACAGTTTAGGAGGGAATGGGTCGGTACGAGCCACATTCTTTGCTATCTTTACCTGGCTTAAGTAGGACGGTAATTGATGCTTCAGTCAATGTCTGAGGGAGTGATCCTTGGGACAGAAAGTCACTGAACATATCAAGTAGAATTGTTGATAGTTTATTAGAGAACTTTTTATAGAACTCTATGGGATGTCCATCTGGACTTGGTGCCTTGCCACTCTGCATTGCTTTTATTGTAGCAATGATTTCCTTACAGTTAAGTGGAAGCTTGGTTTCAGTCCTATGAACCTTTGTTACAGAAGGAGCCTGAAGGTTATTGAAGAATTGTTCCATGTCAGAGCAATCATTTGTCATCTCTGAAGTATACAGATTTGAGTAAAATGAGGCAAATGTGTCACTGATTTCTTCTGGGTCAATAGTTAGATCGCCATCTTCTTTTCGAATTTGCGGGATTTGTTGAGGCTGAACGGCACTTAAGTGGGTCGTAAACATACCCCCGTGATTTTAACAGGAGACGTTCTGCTTTTTTAGTTGATAGTAAATTATATTGTGTTTGGAGGTCCAGCTTCCTCTTGTAGAGCTCGGGGGAAGGGAAAACAGAGTATTGAGCATCCACCATAGATATTGCTTTAATAAGCTCCTCTTGCTTAATTCTTTTCATCCTGTTTATTTTAGCTGAGTACGCTATAATCTCACCGCTTATCACGCTTTTAATGTTTCCCACAGGAGAGAATGAGAAATATCATCTTTTTTATTGAAATGTATAAAGTCATCTATTTTTTGGGATATAATTTCACAAAAGCTTTCATCGGCCAAGAGGTTTCTGTCTCTGCCAAAAATCAATTGTTGTGAATTCAAACCTGGGATTAGTGACACGATTTTACCCATAATCTTCTCATCAGAAACCAAACAATTTAAATTAAATGTAATTTAAATACTTGTAAACCAAGAAACAAAGTGACATTTGGATTACAATAAGACAGAATGAATCATATTTAAGGAAGTGTGAGACACATTTTTGTTTTTTAATCGCATTTAAAAAAACAACATCCACACACTCTGTTCCTCACAGGAGGAAAGTCGGCCCAAAAGATGAACGCAATCAGACATAATTGATTAAAATTACAAATAACTTTAAAATACAAGAAAACAAGAACCATGAAATAATTTTGAAACTCAGCTAAGAAATGCAAGGACCAAAACTTTAACAAACACAAGTCGTTTTCCGGCCGTCATCAGGATTCTTGCAACGTGTGTAGAATGTGTGGTGGAACTATGGGAAGGGTTTCTTGAGTCAATTTGTCATATTCATATATGAAAAATTGACATAAAAGAAATGATTAGCATCTCTTAAACTCCTCTGCTTGAGGCAGAATCTGACCCCCAACCCAGATAAAAGCGGCTGAAATGAGCTTCCTCTGCAGGGTGGCCGCGTTCAGAAGGATGTCTGGTTTCCCTCCTGGACCTGTTGTCCCAGTGACCCGACATCAGTGGATAGATGGATGGATGGATTATTAGCATCTCTGTTTATTATGTTATGGATAAAATGTCAGATTTAGATGAAACGCAACTTCTAGATTTTTTTTATTTGATATTGATAGGTCATTGCCGGTCCTTAAAGTTACGCTTTAGTTCTTCTCTCAGTATATCCATGCCTTATAACTAAACCTTAAGTTTTTTTACTGACTGAGCAGAATAAAATGTTTTGCCCTTCACTTAATATCTAAACTGCAGTTATATTTTGGATATTGATCCATATGATTCATTTGGATATTTTATTCTCAGAAGATGCAGCGTAGAGCTGTCTGTCACATACTCATCATATACTCTACATTATGTTGTACATACTAGATAATTTACATTATGTTATACATAATGTAGGCAGAAATGGTGATCCAGAACATGAGTTACATTTACAGGTGCTTGATTACAACATTGTTGCCTTTTTTGAAAAAAAAAAATATTACATATGCATTGACTGGTCTTTAGAAATTAAAGGTTTTGTTCAACAGAAATACTAACAAGAGGTTTAAACATAGAAATTATAGTTTTTATATTTCTGTACGTAAACCACAGGTATCCTATCCGTGGCTTTATCTTAAATAGGATTTTTATTGCAATTTGATTAACCTAGTTTCATTTCCATTTACAAACCAACTGTCTGGGAAAAAACATGCAGTTTAAAGTGAATTCCTAGTGGCCTGAAAAATGGTGACTATGTATTGAGTGTGTGTTTATTACAACACATTTTTCTGTACATAAAAGATTGTATTGAGATAATAGCTGGTTTTGAAGCCTATGATTAAGTGATTGTTGCTGTAATTTGTGTTAACCCATATTCCTCTTCTGAGTACAGATAATTAATACGGCCACATTCAGCTTTTATTTTCTCGTGGTACAGATTTCCTCGCTCGTTTCCTAATCTTTGCACATATTTAAAACATAGCAGGCCGAGTTCTAAAGCGTGAAATGTCATAATTTGGACATACCCACTCTTAAAAGGTTATTTACAATGCAGTAAATCTTTTTTCCATTTATTTATGACTACTAAAAAAGTAGTTCTACTTAACAGGAGGCATTTATTAAGGCAAGACCTGAAACCTTGTGTGGCATCATGGAAAACCAAGAGAAAATGGCCTCGATACGAGGAAGAGAGGAACTGACTCCTCCGGTTCATCCATGGGTGTCATGTATAGGCCTGAAGGTGCCATGTTCATCTGTTCAAACAATTATTTGCAATAAAATGTGTGCCCAAACAAAAATCAGGTACATGGTCATAATAAACTTCATTACTAGAGAAAAAAGAGAGAGATTGCCCAAAAAACCGTTCCAACCCTACTTGGTTTACCTTTGCGTGGTTAGTGATTTGACCGTCTAAGAAATGCCTGGAAGAGGGAAACGCCTCCTGTTCTCCCCTCCCCACACTGACACTTTAAAGAAATCTGCGAAAAATGGTAGACGATTAAAAAATGCATTATAAATAAACAAAAATAAAAGAAAATAAATACAAATAATATCTCTATAGTTGTATATGCAATATTGTTTTGGATATTTTTGAGGAGCAGCAACCACTTTGAAGCCAACAGCTACTCCCTCCAGATGTTTTTAATCATGGGAATTACTATTTATAGCATTATTAGATCCTGAAACAAAATCAGAGCCGTGCAGTGTGGCTAATACGAGCCGGTGGAACCGTGCCTTAACAGGAGAGCCAGTCTCATGTTGTCTGTGTGTCTTCGTTGATGAATGATTAGTGCTCTTCACAAAAACAGATCATACTTTGATGAAAAAATTATTATATTGAATTATTACAGCAACATGTAAATACATCAACCAGAAAGTTAAAGCTTGGGCACAAACCCAGGCCGAAAGTATTCAGCTAAAATAAAGTGGACGCCATGTATGTTTTAGAGAGGCCTTTCAAAGCCCTGATCTGAAGAGGTGTGTTTAAAAAGTGGCCTACAACCCTGACTTGGTTACGAGTTCTGTCCGGAGCAATGGGCCAAATTCCAGTAAAATATTGTGAAAGAGCATTTGGGAGGCTACAGAAAATCTCTGATTAAAGTCAGACAGTTAAGAAGCTATTTCTACTAAATAGGAAAATATATTTAGATTTCTGAATTTGAACAAATGAAATAGAAAAGGCTTAGACTTAGACGGAAGGAAAAGCAATGTATTTTTATGTAGTGCATCAACACATCTGGCTCCATCTGTTCAAACCAAAAGAAATGACGTGTGTGAGTTTAGTAATGCTGAATGTCATGGAGACGACGAGAAGTGTGTTAGGACTGAGAGTTGGTGAAGAGAGACAGAGTGAGTGAGCAGCATTTGAGAAAGAGAGCAACAGAGCGTGATGGAGGACGGAGGGAGAGGCTTGGTTAAGCAACCTTGGTGTAATTTGTCTTCATGCTGCCGGCCCCTTGCACCATCCTCTGGTCTCAGGCTGTTTTTCTCTGACAAGCTTGTTGCCTCTAGAACAATTGGTGATTTACCTCTCACCGTGTCACTGACCAACATCCCATCCTGGGAGAAGTGCGGAGTAAATCAAAAGTCTGGGCCTTCCCGTTAATCACTAATTACAGGTTGGATGGTGGAGGTTGATCCCTCCCAGAGGGCTAAGTCCCTCAGGCCTCAAATCAGTCCGAAAAGAGAAGGCATTGCCACTTCTTCCACTGATAAATCTCTCACAGAGGTGGTGCTGGACCGAGCCAGCTCCAGCAGCTCAGACTTCCATCTCCCTGAAGAGTTTCTAATTCAGGTCGGATACTATTCCTCATTCCTTTTTTTTCCTTCTTCCCCCTCCTACCCTAACTTCCTCCACCGAGCTGTTAAAGCTCAGATGGAGCCTGTCGAGCTGACAGTCTACCTACTTTCTTCTTTAAATTCTTGCTATAACTTCACACATTTCAATCCCCTCAGGGATCAGCGGCAAATCGAGTTTGTTGCTTGCAGCGTATTCCAAAAGCATTAAGATACAAGGAGGCTGTAATTGAATGGTTAGGGAGGACATTATTGAGGGAGATTTTTGTCAGCATATCCACCCACTACAACCTTAGCACATCAAAGAGCTCCAAATGGCAACACTGGGCGTGGACGTGCCCACTTATCAGTGTTAGGAGAAGGACAATTACAGATTATTAACGTGTGACTGATGTAAGATCCATTTTCTTCAATTCTTAAATGGCTGAAACTAATCTATTATGGGAAAAATGTTCTTTTCTACCGTTGCTAAGATCAAATGTTTCAGCTCAATGTGGCTTTGAATTTCTTCCGTTTGTGTGAAATCTCTTTTGTATTGCAAACTCTCATGAACTCTACATGTTACTGCTTGATGTTACAATCTGACAACGACTATCTACAAATCTAGACGTCAGTCGACAGCGAAACGAGGAGGAATACAAACTACAGCAAAAGCATATTTTGTTTTACTCCATCCATCCATCTATTCATCCATCCCTCCATCCATCCATTGTCTTTCGCATATCCGGGGTCGGGTCATGGGGGTAGCAGCTTCAATAGGGAGGCCCAGACGTCCCTCTCCCCAGCCACTTGGGCCAGCTCCTCAGGAGGAATCCCAAGGTGTTCCCAGGCCAGCAGAGAGACATAGTCCCTCCAGCGTGTCCTGGGTCTTCCCCTGGGCCTCCTCCCGGTGGGACGTGCCCGGAACACCTCACCAGGGAGGCGTCCAGGAGGCAACCTAACCAGATGCACAAGCCACCTCAACTGGCTCCTCTGGACGTGGAGGAGCAGCGGCTCTACTCTGAGTCCTCCCCGGATGACTGAGCTCCTCACCCTATCTCTAAGGGAGAGCCCAGACACACTACGGAGAAAACTCATTTCGGCCGCTTGTATCCGGGATCTCGTTCTTTCGGTCACGACCCAAAGCTCGTGACCATAGATGAGGGTAGGAACGTAGATCGACCGGTAAATCGAGAGCTTCGCCTTTTGGCTCAGCTCTCTCTTCACCACAACGGATCGGTACAGCGCCCGCTTCACAGCAGACGCTGCACCAATCCGCCTGTCGATCTCCCGCTCCATCTTCCCCTCATTCGTGAACAAGACCCCAAGATACTTGAACTCCTCCACTAGGGGCAGCACATCCTCCCCAAGTTTTAGTTTTACTCATGGACATGTATTTACCATTTTGGAGAAATGAGAATACTCATGTGTCTCTTATATTGAAAACACTAACAAGAAGTTAGTTTTTTATCCCAGTCCAAATGGATTAAATGTAAAAAAAAATTAAATATGTTTTAGCAAGTTTTGTAATTTTGTTTTGAGAAAATAAACTGTCTAAAAAGGATTAAATCCTGTGGTGCTTGATACAGGTTTCCCAATATCTTACAAAAGTAATGGAATTCATTCAAATCCATTCATAAATATAAAATATAATAGTAAAACTTTGCTGACTGACACGCTAACTTCATATTCAGTTGTTCTTTGGCGTTTTCTGATGTTTATCAGAGTAAGACTAAAGGATAGAAATTAGTAAATCCTTGGTGGGTTGGTGTCATGCCTTCATCACTAACTCATACCTCTGGGGCTGATCAATGCAGGGTGTTGTGATTAAACGGAATAAATTATTGACACATTTTAGTAATTGTAGATACAATTTGTATTCAACATTGTATTGTATTTTGCATAAATATGTATTTTGATCATTGTTTGACATTTAAACTGTTGGACTTCTTTAGAGTTTATGCAGAGATTAGTTTCAGTTTCTTTCAAGCTGTTAAGTAGAAATTGTCAACCATTCAAAAGCAATAATTAACAAATTGAATGAATTGACTGTATCTGAGTGTTTGGGTTTTTTTAATGAATTGTGCCCTTTTCTTCTGCATATTGTATTTTTACATAGGGACAAGAATATCCTCAGTCTCTTGGATTAAGTTTTTTGGAGTTGAGGATTTTTGGGATATGGACACAAATATTTTTAGCCAACCTTTAGCTGTCATTTTTTTCTACTAGATTTCAAATTAAAACTTTCTTACCGCTGGTGATTATCTCTTTCACTGTAAAAATAGTCTTTAATTTATATAAATAATGCATAACCTAAAGCTAGTTGCTTCACACAAATCCAAAGCTGCTATCAAACCTGTTATTTTGTCATTTATAAATGCTTGATTTTGAATTAAACTATACATGCTGTGGACCGTGCAGTGACACCTGTAATATTTGATGCAGTCTGATGTAACTTCTTGCAAATACACACCAACTTCTTGGGGCTCATCATGGCCAATTTTTGTCAGCGGTTACAGAGTGGTTGGCTCAGACTTGTGGTCATTTTGGAGCAGAAGAGTAATGGTGCTGCATGTGTTTGGATATCAGAACGATAGAACAACAGGGATGTTCTTCTTTGTTTAGTTTACTGGTGCTTGTTGACTATAGTTTGTTTATTTGAATAAGTTAAGTATGGAGGCAATAGTTTTAATTGGGTTTTTATACAGCCTCACAAATTATAAATACGTTGACAAACGGTGTAATGATTGCAATTTCTTCTCGGAATGTCTAACTGGAAATCAGCACCAACCGTCTGATGGTGCCTGTCGGATTGGTCAAGATCTAACAGGTTTACAGAGTTCTCAGTTCAGACCCAACAAGCACAAATACTGCAGAATAAAGTAAAGTTTTAAAGCAGTCAAAAGCCATTGGTCTCCGAGTGACAGCGGCCTCTTTAATTAAAGGTGCCTGCATCGTTTTTCTCCGGGCTGTGGCAAGTGAGCACTGTCTGTTGGACCTTCTCTTTCATTAGATTTTGTATTTCATGCCCTGAGGAGCAGAACAAATTGAGTCTCTGTTTCCTTTTGCTCCATTGTTCATTACCCAAGAGAAAGATTAAAAATCATCATCCCACAGAGCGCATTACATAATACCAAGGAAGGGGTGTCCTTACAGTCTCTTTAAAAGCACCAGACGCACAGTAGCAGTGCTGTCCTATCTTCTGACCGGCCCTCTGTGGCTTTTATAATTAAATCACAATCGCAAAAAGAGGAATGTACTAATTCTGGCCATTTGAAGGGCTGTGTGGATGTACAAATTCCCCTCTTTCTCCCTTTCATTAAATGAAAATTAGCTTTGCTGCAATACAAAGTCTGGCTTGTGTTAATCTCGCAGGACGGTCAGCACGTTAAAAATACGCCAGCTTCAAGTTACAAAGCAGCACGAGTAAGATGAGATTTTCACTGTCAGCAGAAAAGCAGTGCAGCTGCTTCCTGAATAAGTTTTTTTTTTTTTTTTTTTTTACCTAAGGTATCAAATATTTAGAGGTCTGATCTTACCGACTTTCCAACGGTGGGCAAACTGCAGCGATTGTGCTAATTCAGCATATATCTGATCCCAGAAATAGGAAAAATACAATCAACATGAGTTTACGGTATTCCTTTTGTTGTATTAGGCCATTTTAGTGTTGCATATCTGTTACTTGAATCTAATTCCTCACCTTTTCCCTATTTGTCTCCTAAACAGATGTGTACCTGCTCAACCTCCCAGAGGAGCAGAAAGTCAGCATCACAACAGTTACGGCTGGTCAGAGCGCCGTGTTGACCTGCGCCATCACAGGAGAGCGGAGGCCTCCTATTTTATGGAAAAGGAACAATCAGTATCTAAACTCCCTGAACCTGGAGGACCTCAATGTAAGAATTCAATTAAATTTTATTTATATAGCTCCAATTCATAACTCGTGTCATCTCAAGGCTCTTTACAAAGACAAATTCAATCAGATCTTCCAGACAGATTGATCAGAAAGTTTCCTCTCTAAGGAAACCCAGCAGATTGCATCAAGTCTCTCCAAGCAGCATTCACTCCTCCTGAAAGAGCGTAGAGCCACAGTGGACAGCCGTCTGCATTGTTGATGGCTTTGCAGCAATCCCTCATACTGAGCATGCAAGAGCCTATTATCATTATTTGCTGTATTTTTAATTGTTTTAGATGTAAATGTAGACTAAGGCAGAGTACTTGCTCTAGAACGTCATACCTGCATTAAAAGGTTATGAGTGACTCTAGGTGGACAGTGGAAATGATTTTACACACAGTATTCTGTTCTTTAGTTTGATTTGTTTGAAGTCGAAAATACTTGCAGATAATTCAACATTTAGAAACTTAGTAAAGAACTTAAAGTATGACGGCCAAGCTGTTTCAAGATGGAGGAAACCTTTGACTGTTGATAGAAGGGTACAGGGCATGAGCCATTTAACCTCCAGTGGAATACCACCATTCTGTGGTTGTTACTTTCTTTTCAGTTGTGATTATATAAGAAAGAAGAACAAAGAAAATCATACTTGTCAATAACTATTATTGTCATTGCTATATCCTACAATGAACCTGTGTCCAGCAAAGAACCAACCAATGATCCTGAGTGGCAGAACTAACAGATAAAATTGGCCTTGCCTGGCTGTTCACATGCATGTTGCCTAGTTTGAAAGGTGGACACTGGTCCACTCTGCTGTGATGTGGACCCTTTGACATGTGCTACATATGTAAACAGCGCCATGAACAAGAAAGCCCCTGTCCTACAAACGATATTCCCTGATGGCACAGGTATCTTTCAGAGGAATAATGCTTCCTGCTGCACGACAAGAAATAGTTTGATAAGGATCTGAGGGAACATGACAATAAATCTAACTCGATGTGGCCTTCTATCCCCCCCCAGATATCATTTAAATCATGATTATGTAGGATATGCCAGACAAACAAGGCTGGTCCATGGTGGCCCCACCTGTCACGTTATAGAACTGAAATGCAGCTACTAAAGCGTTTAGTAGCTGCATTTCATTACCTTACATTACAGCAGACCCTCAGATTTTGTTCAGTCGGCAGATAAAAAGACTCACAAACTTCTTATTACTCAACGAGGAGTCATGCAGTTATGTCTAATGTTTTGCACAGATTTAAATTTACGTGTATTTGTGTTGAAATAACAGCGAGTCTTTTCTTCATCATGTTTCACAAACAACGCAGCCTAGACAAAGTGCTTTTAATAAGATAAAAAAGCAGGATGCAGTGAATAAAAACAATGAAAAATGAACAAGAGAGCTTTGCTCAACGAAGCTAAGCATGCTCACAATGTTAATAAATCTGTAGTCAACAGAGGTGAAGCTGGTTTGATGGACTGAGAAAACTGCAAATATGTACATAATGAGTAGAGCCGTGACGTAGACACACACACCAGGCAGCATAAATTCTGGTTTGAGGTTTATCCCAAAACTCAATATTGAAATGTTTTCCTCTCCGATGGTCGTCACCAATAATTCAAACTTCAGAGAGCTAAATGACATTCTTGGCCATTCATGACTTGATATTTAAAATACAATTAAAAAGTGGTTGAAGACTGTGAGTCATCATGAGACAGCAGTGTGAACGTTATTTCATGGGCACATCTGTGAAATAAAATGTAGAGTTTCCAGATGGTTTCTCCTACAGGCAGCATTAATAGTTAAAGTGTAGGAGCTAAAATCAAGCTTTGTGGATCTTTATACCTCACTTTGATAGCGTCCAAACTTTTTGTCACATGAACCAAAATGGTCTAGTTAAAAGTGCTTGTAGGCCAAAAAAATTATTGTTTAAAAAAAACAACAAATATAGCAAGCGTTATATTGGGACATATTCTTATCTATTCATTATAAACCAAACATGCAACCTTTTAATGAATCAGAGGGTCAGATTTTCAGTTGGAAAAGGACGTGTAAATCATTGTAGAACTAAAACTTAAAAGGTTTTTCACATTTGCTTATTCAGTGGAAAGATGTCTAGATGGCAAATTCTTTTGGGCTCTATTGAAAAATTAATATTAACAAAAAACATTGTCTGTTGTCAATAATAAGAATAATAAGATCACTATTTATTTAAAAAATACTTGCTGTATTTAGCCAAGTTTAATTTTAAAAGCAAATTTGTGTGCACCAAAGTCTGATTTTGAGGAAAAGTCATGTGGGTTTATTGACTTTGAAATTCGAGACTACACAAACATCTTGGTTAATATAACACAAGTACTTAGTGTTTTACCTAACATTTAATTTATCTGTGATAATTTTGCCCTAATTAAAACTAAAGGAGTATCCACTAACATCAACCGCCTGTGTGCTGGAGGGCTTTTTTAAACTGCAGTCGGGGGGGTCTCACAGTCCAGGGGTCGCAAATGGCCCCAGTTTCTATTTTCGGACATACATGATTTCAAGACCTAATTTGTTCTGGAGTTGCCTATTATTTTGAGTCTGTTAAGTAGAATTATGAGATTGTCTGTATAAAAAACTACGCTTGAGTCCCAAAACATAATGATAGTTTGTTCATATTCATGTTGATCATTACCAATCTTGTTTGATGCCGTCTCTGTGCTCTGATTGGATCCTAACCCCTGTGGCGGAGTCTATGCAGCTCAGATCGCCTCAGTGTTTAAATGCCAACACCGGATGTCAGCATTTATGCTGTTTTTTCACATTTTGTGACCTGATTCTCTGTTTTGTGCACCATTGTTGCATGTTTGGTTTCACAAATCCAAGATGCTTTGAGACTTGATGACATTCTTCTTCTACTGCACCGGTGGGCGGTACTGAAATGAATTTCCGCCATGGAGGATAAATAAAGCAAAAGCAATTGGATTTTGTTGAAGGAGGGAGGTTTGTGGTGTTGGCCGTGTGGCTGTGACGATATTACGGTCAAGATAACCCAAAAAAGACGGTTAGGCTCTTGTTATTCATTCTATTGCTGGTCTACCAGGCAAACATGGGAACATTGGTTTTAACTTGCATGTGTGGATCTTCCACTTGTTCTGCAAAATTAGTCTTTATAGTGTGCATCTGTGACTAGATTAATGTTTTACTGCACTAATTTGGAAGGGTGAAAATGTTCTACATGGAAAGCAGTATGTTTATCTTTGATGTGATTTGTGGCACGAGGACTAACTTCAGTAAGACGTGTGGACTCTTTGGGACCAGAATAGCTACAACACCTACTGCACATTTTAGAATATGTTTTAAGTATTTAAAATGTTTACTCACTTGAGAAGCTTTTCAAACGCCTTACTTTAAAACATTAAATCAAAAAGAGGTCTGTAGTCAGGCAGCATGGAAACCTTGAGGTCATCTCTCAGAATCAGAGTCGGCTTCCTTTGCCAGGTATGTGTACACGTACGAGGAATTTTAACAGCAGCAACACTGAAAGCAGCGTTAAATGGCCATCTGAAGAAAAAAGCTAACATTATTCAACACACGGACTTGTTTTTTTCCCAAAATCCTGAGAGAGTTTTCAATGATTGTGCTGCTTCCGGCTCCAAAAAGAAACTCCTCTGTTTTAGTCGTGAGATGTTTTCCCACCAAGAAGGACTCCGAGGCAGCAATACCTCCATTCTGATGTGTTGGCAGTACCCAACAATTTTAGCATATTTTCTCTTACTGTGCGTCTGGGCTTTGTGTTGTACGACTGACAATAATCCAATATGTCAGGATGTGTTCTTGTCGACTGTGTTCAGAAAATGGTGGGAGTGACAGAGACAAAGAGAGGAGATGAAAGGGGATACCTAAGGGCTTCAGCCCAAGAGGAAGGACCTACTTTTAGAACAGTGTGTGTGTGTTGATCTGTACGCACATCCCGAGGATGACATTTGTCTTACTCTCCTCCACATCAAAAGAAGCAAGTAAACTCATGCGATGAAGTTCAGATGCATTTCCAATTTGCCTTAACCTTTGTCTGGTTTTCTGTGAAAACAGGCCAAGATGAGCCTGATTCTGCAGCGCATAATTAAGCCAACTGTGTCGCAGTAGATAAAGGGAATCCAGCAAAGCCTCTAATGTTGCATTAAATGTCGATGACCCTTAAAATGAGGAAGAGGCACCCAGCTGTTGCCAGTCATCCTCGGCACCATAAGCTGCCTGTAAAACAGTGTGCTGGTTCTGTTTGTTGGTGATGTGTGTTAGCCATAAAAAGCAGTGCCAACACCGCACATATGAGTCCAACAGCTTATCTGCCATACGCTTTATTTAGTCATTCTCTGTAGTATAATTGTGTGCTTTTAGACAATCCGAGGGCAAACCAGCTGTAAACCAGCAGTGCTGTGAATATCTTTAGAAGAATTTGCAAAGTGAGACAAAGCTTCATGGGGTCAATAGAAGCTTTTGTGTTTTTTTTTTTCTTTGTTTTGTTTTGTTTTTCCAGGAAACAACTTTTTCTCTTGTTTTCGTAGCTTCAATACAACTAGCTTTTGTTTCATCGTTTGATTTTGCCTGAAGACACGTAGCAATGTTCGGAGTCCTGACCACGGGTGGTCTCTGACTGCTCTTTGCACATCCTTGTCTGTTCCCTGAGTGATGAATATCAGATCCTGCTCTGTGTGTTTTTAATTCAAATGTCAACTGAGGGATGAAAGCGTCTGCTGTCAAGAGATGTTCATTATTCTAGGGAAGGCTTTGTCAGAGGGTTCTTCTGTAATGACTATAATGACTACATGAAGCCAACATTCAGACGCCTCATTTTTCAGTTCTTCTCTTTGGGCTTTTTAACACTCGTCCTTGTAAAGGAAAACATAATTAAGCTAATGTGTAGCAAATAACACTGATGCATCAAATTAAAATGCTTTAAGATGTTCTAAAACATGGAATGGAGCTCTGGTCCATCCTTATGTCAGTCGTCCCCCAGATCTCGTTGCAACTCTAAGGGGTGCCTGTTTTGCATAATTAGCACACTTAACCATGTGGGGGCCGATTCACTGCCCACGCGATTGAGGCACCTGATTACAAACCATTTACAAATACTGAGTCCACTGAAAGTAATGTAGAATAGCATGGATTTGCAAATATACATGCACCAACAATAGGTTAGAACTACTACCTTAACTGAAAATCACTTAGTTTAGGCAGAATAAGGCTGTTTTTTTTTTTCTGGCTACAAGTAAAGCTGCATAAGCATTAAACCTGATCTCAGGTAATGTGTGTTTTCTGACCCAGTAATAGACTGAACTACCTCAGCCCCCTTCAAGCCGCACTAAGATCATAGCATTGTGGGTTCTCAGAATCCCCGTTCCCCAGGGAGATTGTGTTGGTTCATTATCATGGTGGCAGCATGTCTGGGTGTGGCATGGAGAAGCCTGGTAGCAGCAGCGGCAGTTCCTCCATCATCCGTGGCTGTTGCTCAAAGTGTGGATTGATCACTGGAGAATCTGAAGCAGAGGAGGTCAGACTGACACCAGGTTGGTGAGGCTAGTAATTTATTTATTGGCTGCAACGTACAGTATATTGTTTTCCACAGCTGCTCTGGCTGCAACCCAGCTCCTCTCAATTACCTGCTGTAGCAAACAACGTTCAGTCTCCAAACTAATAAAGTGTCATAGGCCCCTCGCATATGGAAATCAGTAAGCGTGGTAGAAAACACACACGTCTCCAAATTGCTCATACAGGCAGACTAGAAGTGACCGGAGTTTGCAGCAGTTAAAATTGAAAAGGTAGTTTTTCACTGCCAAAGAAAAGTCCTGGCTTCATATCTGCCGGGAGAGGGACAAATCAGACATGGAGGAAGAAGGAAGTGCTGCTTTACAGTAACCCCAGTGTGGTCAGCTCCCACTGATCAATATAGCAGAGTAACATGACATCTAGCTATTATAGCGTTCACTAATCAATCGGTGTCATATTGTATGTGAAGAACTGAATACTTTCTTCCTGGGAGCAGCATTTTATACATACTGAATCAGAAGATTTGTTTGTATTAGGATTAAACTTTATTTAGAACAAACAACAAGATTAGTTAAGACTTAAATCAAAATTTACAGATTGAAGAAATCTTATTAGTATAATCAAGAATTCATTTTAATATATTGAGCAATGTGTTTGCCACCAATTAATTAAATAAATAAAATTGACTGCAGTCATTCCACATACTGGTAAAACTGGGAACTTAAATTAGAAAATATTTTATGTTCTAGTTTTTATATCAATCTCTGAGTTTAACAGTGGTAAAGAATATTTTTTGGAAATCTGAAAGAGGATCTTTTTAGTCTTCTGAACCATTTGGATTCATTTGGTTTCCATAAATGCAGATGTGTGATTCCTGCTTTCATTGAAGGAGCCTCCACTGTGGCATTGAAAGAAAAACAAAGAATACAATTGTGTGTGAACTATAGACCAAATATATGGAAATTGTGGCACTAGTGGCCAATATGTTTCTTCTATAGTTGAAGCTGGACAGGGAAATCACTCCAATCCAGGTTGGACAGCACATTTAATAGTTACGCTAAGGGAAAAAAAAAAAACTTTTCTGACTGACGATCAGTAGATGCTGGACACTGGTTCTAACCCAGTCAGATGAAAGCGGTTGAACACACAGATTCAGACCAGGGAGCACACTTTAGTCTGACTCATAATTTTAAACAATGGTTGTCATTTTGCAGTATTATCAGAAAACTTGGCCAAGCTCCACTAATTAACAAAAATAACAATCTATCACTTTCTCCGTGATGAGCTTCTGGCTGCATTGTCATCTTGTCACCTATTCTCCTTTAATATAAAACACATAATCTCACAACTGAATAAACAGCATTCAAATTTAGAGTTTGATACAATTGCAAATGGCCTATATTGTGCTTTATCAAGTCCTGAGGACCCCTAAAGCACTTTACGCTACTCCTTCAGCCATTTAGTCACACCCTGATGGTGGTGAGCTAAATTGTAGCCACAGCTGCCCTGGGGATGGCTGACAGAAGCAGGGCTGCCATACAATCAGCGCAACCAGATCCTCTGACCCCCGGCAGCAGGTAAAGCAGGTAAAGTGTCTTGCCCAAGGACATAATGACTGAGACAGATAGAGGAGGGGTTTGAACTATCTTATTTATAGAAGCAAACTCTTGAAATATGTTTTAAAACGTGTATTTCTGTAGTAAAAAAAAAGAAAAATCATAATAATTATCAGTTTGTAAACTTAACATGTCTGATGTGAAACATGAAAAATGCCATGCCGGTTTACACCGTTATAGGTTGTTGTTTGAAATGGAAAATCCTTTGCTACAAGTTAAAAACAGTCTAATTGGAAATAGGCTGTGTGGAGTTGCTTCTGGAAAAGTTTACTCTGAGGTTTAGATATGTGCAAACATGTAGACAGATTAGACATCCATAGAATAAGATAAGCAGTGACACGTTTCTCCTATGGATGTGACGTGAGGGACGTTACCCCTCTGGCCATGTAATTTAGATTTAGGCATGTAACCTTAACTCGAGCCTCTTCTTCCTTTGGACTATGACAGTGTTGTTTTGTTGTAATCTTTCTCTGCCTTATTTAGATTAAAGCGCTAAATTCTGACTCTAAATTAGAGTCGTCCTCAGAAGGTTTTTCTATTAGAGTGTGGCTGTTTTCGGACAGGCACACTAACAACACAAATGTTAACAGGATAGATGATAGTTTAAGTTCAGCCAACATAATACTTATCAGTCTAATAATAAGGTTATGCACTCTTCTTATGCCACCTGCGTGGTTTACTTTGTCTGAACTAGGAGTGATCTGGAGAAAAGACAAAGGGTGTGATGCCGATCATACAGGCAGCATCAGAATGACTATCACACCCAATGATTGAAAAATTATTTTAACAAATGAATATAATGTTTAATGTAACATGACACAAAAAAGGTCTTTCTTCTAGAAAAATCAGTCAGACAACCTTCTTTGATTTATTTGTGCCCTGAAACCAAAACTCAGTTTAATCAGTATTTAATACATCAAGGCATAATAAGCTCTATTTCCATACCTTAATCCATAATATTTTCAAAGCACATGCCTGATAACATCTTCATTTAACTAAGAGGTGAATCCAAAATGTGTTATGCAGCAGCCAAAATGTGGGATAGGATCTGCTTCATGACGTGAGCTGGAGTCGAAGAAAAACCCTAAATTTAAGAAATGTGTGCAGTACGGTGGGCATTTTGACTGAGGATGTTTTTGTGAGACCCGAGGGCGTCCTAAAATGTGCACCTTAGTGCACAATGGCTGCCATGCCTCTCCACCTTTCCTCTAAGTCAGACAAATAGGTGTCTGTAAGTAAAAAAGTAAGATTATTGAAGTTAATTAATCTCATTAATTAAGCAAAGAGGTGAAACTAATTTCCCACAGAGTGATATGTTTCAGAATCTTTATATCTGGTAATTTCTTATGATAATGGGTTACAGCAAATGAAAACCTCTTTTTTTGCATGATCCACTGCATGAATTTGTAAGTGTCATGTATCATGGAGAGCTGAATCATCTGAACACTACGGATAACCCTGTTACACGTGCACCTTGTTCAACCACACGTTTTCCTTCCACTTAACCTTCCATGAATAAAATTTTAACATTTCAGTATTAAAACATATATATATATATATATATATATATATATATATATCACTCCCCTCCCAAATAATCTATATAATTTTGAATGTATTCATATTTGAATGCAATGACTTAAAAAAAAATGGCACAAGGAATTCTGCAGTAATTGTAAACACACCAGCCTCTATTATTATTGAAAAAATAAACTGGAACTATTGAAAATAATTTTGCCATATATTGTTCTAACAGGTATTTGACAAAATGTGGAATAGCTCTTGAGTTTGTTTCCTAAGATAGAAAAACATCACAAGGAAATAACAAGGCGGCACTCTGCTGCTGTCTCTTTCATGTTAGACTGCTCGGATAAAAACACCTTATCAGTTAAAGGCACATGTCAGTCCGCTGGAGATTTGCCAAATACCACCTGGACACCCACCCACACGCAGTACTGTCATATTAACACTTGTCAATTTAACAATCTGAAACAAACACTTGAAACAAACACAGGAAAATGTAAAATGCCTTCAGGAAATCCTAAAAAATATTGGAGAAAGGTGCAGCCAGAAGCCTGTAGGCACCACTGATGACACCGGAAGTTTACCTACACTGTAAAAGTGGAAAGGGGAAATCTGTACTAACCATTGCAACCATAAAGACAGATTAGAGCAAAATGTGCTTTAATCAAATCCTAACAAAAGCGCTTGACACTTATTTAAAGGTATTTAGCCACGTAATATCCTTGTAAAAAATAACAAAATCTGTTTGATCATGATAAAATAAGGTTATATACACTAAGTCTCCATCTTGATAGTGTTTTGATAGTCTTTTTTAAGACAAAAGATAATCCCGTCTGGGGTGAAATCAAACAAATATAAACAGACGTGGCGCCATCTAGTGACAGTATGGCAGAACTATCATAATGGCGGTTTGAATGTAGATCAATTGTAAATAACGTCGAACTGACCCTCTGCAACGCCTCGCCGTAAAGTACCAGCTCAGTGTGATTGAAAACCAACCCTTATTAATAAAATAAACCGATCTAACAGCAACTTTAAGAGCCTCATATCAGAACATGTACTCACATCAGTCAACTCTGCGGTCACATCTGAGCCTCGGCAGGTTTAGCGTCCACTTCAGTGAACACCAACGTTCATACTGTATTCCCAGTGACAATCCAGTCTTTTCCGTCTTGTATTCTTATATTTTTGCATTTTTTTCACTGGATATTGGATCTTTCTTCATTATTTCGCCTGGAGATGCTAATAGCCGTTAGCCGATTCTTTGTTCTAACCCCTGCTGTGCATGCGCAGTGATAATAATAATAATAATAATAATAATAATAATAATAATAATAATAATAAAAAAACTGGCAAGGTGGCGGCCGCGGCTAGGCGAGGCGGCGGCGCCTCGCTGGAAAATCAACCCCGGTTGCATAGTATACCTTTAAATGAAAACTTTGTATGCAACCAGAGTGAGCTGCTGACATATTAAATAAATAAAAAAGTGAAATAACGTTTTATTTTAATTAAATACAAAAGTAATTTAGTAATTTAGAGGAAAACTAAATACATTCAAAATAAAAAAAACATTAAAGTACCAGGCTGGTACCTCTCAAAACATTGCATTTCTTTAATTTGTTTCTCCAATACTGCAATGCATGTTGGCTTTCTGATAGAGTTCCATGAAGCAACTGAGTTAATCTGTCTCTTCAGACTGAGAGCACTTCAAGTACTTTCAAAACGCATGCAATTTTGTGTGTGTTTTTTAAGTCTGTATTTTAAGTCCAAGTTTGCACCCTCTGCTGCTGTGTGGATTACCTCTAAACCCTACCAGCAGGTGATTCAGCATGATGCGCCACATCTTTGGCATCTACAGAACACTCTTCAGATCTGTGTGTAAAGCTGAACTACGGTTGGACTATGCAGTGGCTTAATCCAGATTTATTTTTGCTTCTCGAGCTTCCAGTCAATCATTGCCTTTCCATAAACCAGAATTAACTTCACATGCACCTGGCAACCACAAAAGCATTCTAAAATGCCTCGCAGACACATTTAGGATGATTGCTTGTTGAAACATTTGTGAGCTTCCACTGTTGGTATTGATTAGTCATATGCCTGTGACTACATGTTTGCTGTGTAATCCTGCAGGCGTTCCCAGTTTAGACCATGTTCTTTTTTTTTTTTTTTTTTTTTTTTGGAAGTTTGTGACCACATTCAGTTCTAGTAAATTGCACATTAATCCCACTAGGGAGCTTGCATCCCGCAGTCCAATAGAGTCTCGCTAAATTTTGACAAAGCAGCTTACTCTAATTCCATGAAGCTGACTGTTGCTGGCTGTTGCATCATCATCCAAGGCTGTCAGTAATTCAGTCCTCTCCCACTGGCCGAGCCGAAGACACATCCGTGTACTTTGAAGGCGTGCCAGTGTGTAAACATTCCTCTTACATCTACAGTTCAAGATATGGGGACGATACTGTTTTTTGTTCCAGCAGTGGTTTAAATGAGGAAAAGTGCATGTGACTTTTTTTTTTATCCTTCAGTATTGCATGCATCAAGTGGCATCTCAGGGTAAAACAGTGTGGTTCCAAGTTAGGGAATTAATTTCAATTAAATGTTTTCAGAAACAAGTCAAACAGTTAAATGCCATATTTTTTTGTATTGGAGTAAAATATCTCAAACGGAATGAGAAAATAGTAGAAGCTGAGCTGAATGTGTCCATTTTGGTCTTTTCCAGCATATATTTTATCTACTGTAGTGCACACCAGGTCATTTTAGGAGTTATTAGTATTATTTCTGCGTAGATGGGATCTGCGATCAAATGTATGTCATTAAAAAATCATTCAGCTTTGGTCTCTTTGAAGAATTAATTGCTTTTGTATTGCACTGTTTTAATTGGATAATATATTTTAATACTGTTTGAATTTGGGTCAAATTTGATAGCTAGCCTTTATTTACCTTTAAGGTGTTTTCAGAGCCTAGAAACAAGCTTCTGTATTTGTTAGAGTTTATTGTCTGCGGGGTTAAATTTGTGTTGAGCACAGGTCTTGTTTCACAGACACATTACAACTAAAAGACAAAATCAATAGTTCAAATCCTCACATTTAAAACTGTAAAATACAAACATCACACTAAGCCTCCTCCTGGCACCGGATATATTATGGTAGAAATTTGGGGTGCTCTTTTTTGTTTTACTGATTCTAAATTGGACATTGCTGTCTTTGTACCATAATATTCAATTAAATTAAATTACATTTTATTTATATAGCACCAATTCATGACACACGTCATATCAAGATACTTTACAAAGTCAAATTATATCAGATTATACAGCTTGGGTCAGAAAGTTTCCTCTCTAAGGAAACCCAGCAGGTTGCATCAAGTCTCTCCAAGCAGCATTCACTCCTCCTGAAAGAGCGTAGAGCCACAGTGGACCAAACTCTCTCATTCTTGTCTTCATGGACCTTGCTTTGTGCTCTGGTGCACATTCATGTTGGCACAGGAAGTGGCCATCTCCAAACTATTTCCACAAAGTTGGGAGCACGGAGTTGTCCAAAATCTCTTGGTATGCTGAAGCTTTCAGAGTTCATGCCAATGCAAGTTCTCAGTTATCTGGGTCATGGCAACAGCAAATGAACTTAAATTGGAGGCAACTGGACTTGCGCTCAACTGGACTGCCATACCACTGACAGCTGACTGTGGGAACTTTAGGAGAGTGGAAATTTCACGACTGGATTTATTTCCCAGGTGGCGTCCTATCACAGAACCACACTGGAATTCAAATGGCTCCTGAGAACGAGCCATTGTTTCACAAATGTTTGCTGAAACTATCAACATTTCCTAGGGGTTTAATTTTTATCCACCTGTTGCCAAGAAAAGTGTTGGAATACCTGGTTTAGATCATTTGCGTGGGACAGGAATATACTATATATAGAACATGATCTTTGGTGCACAGTAATATTTAAAAGATTTTCAGGTTATTATCTATTCATCACATTTCTATGTATACACACATAACACTCCAAAATAAATTCAATTCAGTTTGTTTACATAGCACCGATTCAAAAACTATCATCTTAAGTCCCTATACAAAGACAATAAATGTACATGAAAAAATAAAACATCACCGCTCTATCCCGTACATTAGTAAATGTAAAGATCTCTTCCATTTAGTTGTGCTTGCGTAACTGCTAAAATACCCTTACCCTTCAGTATTTACTAATCAGGTCATTTATCTGTTAATCTATAGTTGTGTAAACAAATAAAAAACATTCTTTTATTTTTTTATGATGTCTACATTACATTAACCAAAGCCTATGTAGCCATTTGGTGCCAGTGAGTAATGTTTGCACCGCCGTCTAGTAATACTTGTCATATAAAATCAAGATGTTGACTAGATAAGTTTTATTGACCTCTGTAAAAGTTTGTGTGACCTGAAACGAATGTGGACAACAAGAACTGTTTCTTTCTGTCCAGCTTACCCTGCAGAACTGTGTGTATTTCTGCCCAGAGGGGTTTATTTTTACTGACAGTCCAGAAATGGAAGGAAATGGCTAACTTTTTGATTTCAAGAAAGCCTTAGGCCAGAATTTCCTAAGCAATGCTTCTTTCACCCCTGGCATTTTCAGCTTTTGTTGGCATATTAAATAAATGTTGGTGGCATACCAATGAGTTTGAGATAATTGTAAAATGTGTTTCTGATGTCTTAAATGTTGTGATAAAACTTCACCTCTAAGCTTGTGACCTTTCTTTTTTTCTTCAACAGATCCCATCTCAGGTAGGGCTTTCTGCTTGCTGTACTTTGTTTATGCTTGCTATCATCACATTATATTTACAAAAAGCCCACAAAGCCCATAACAGAACCACTCAAATTATACATACCTTGTCACCTAGTTAAAGTGAAATTATTGAAACCAAAATCTTAAGTTGACCAATCTGTATTCACATCAATATGACAGTAAATGTACAGTGTTGACAGAAAGCAGATAAAAGATAGCGTTAACTTAACACCACATAAAATATAGAGCTAAAAGAAAATAATTAAGTTTGTAGCATTTTTTATGCTGCAAGTAATGCACATAAATTCAATTTACTATTTCAAGCTAGGGAAAACTGGTGTTAATGCTTTATTTTAATTGTTTAATGTGGCTTAATCCCATATAAAAGTCCTCTATAAAAGTTTACTTTCTCATTGGAGGAAAAAGCAATACCTATTTGACAGACTTCCATGCTTTACAGGGTATTATTTTCACCTACACCCATTGTTTGCCTCTTTAAAAAAAATGTGTTGCGAAGCTAACAGGAAATTTCTTTTAAAATGTGTCATCGCTGGTGGAGGTCAGCTATCCCGTGAGTTGCCCCTTCAACACCCTTTCAAAGGTGACCCAGCACTGGCAGCTTTATTAATTATAGTTTCTTGAGGGCTGCAGCCAGTTTGTAAATCCTCCTCCGCCCGCCCTTGTCTGCCTTCCTCCTGAGCAGCTCTACCCCGGCCTGTTCAGTCTGCGCAGAGCTGGGTGCTGCTGATAGCTAAGGTGAGGGTGATGAGGTGAGGTGGAGGAATCATGTCGACAGGCTCCGCCGTGACTCGTTCCACCTCTGTGAGTTTCATTTCTACCCCGCCTTCATTTTTCATTTAAGGAGGTGACACAATATGCTCCCAGCCCAAGCAGCCAAGAAGGTACCATCGATTTCCCCTCGTATTGTGAAGCTCTGATGCTTCACTCATCCAGGGTTCAGAAGACAGATCAGAGTTGAGGAGAATAAAATGATAAACGGACTGCACACTTGTAAACAGGAAGCATGATGTTCCCAACGTGTCTGTCAACATTTTAATGGGGAATGTCAAAGTTAAACGCTTGCTGAATGTAAGTAAATGGGGGAAAATTCTGTATAATTAGACATCAGACTGCTTTTGCAAGCTTAACACTAAAATAGTGTTAAGCAACATAAATTAGAAACACTGAGCCAGACTTAGTCATATTAGGAGCACGATTGGGAACAATTCCTAAAGGATTTTTTATATATTTTTTTGGTTGTTTTTTTCTTTACAGCAAGGAATCACTTTAGATTAAACTTGCTTTGCCATTTTGCCTTCATCATGTTAGCTGAAATAAATGTAAACTCTGAAGGCAAACTCATGCTTATCATGTGGCCCTTAGTGATTCTGTCTGTGGCATCATGCGATTTCTAAATGTTTATATCCCCTTAGATTAATTCAAGTTGTTCAGTACTTTTAAATGAGTCAAGCTTAATGTGAATTAAACTTGAGAGCCAACTATGGATATAAACTTTGTATATAAAATCTTCCAGTTCGAAGTGAAGAACTACACCTACGTCTCTTATTTTCTCCTCTTTACTTAATCAAAGAGTAAGTATAAACTTAAATGACTTGCAAAGATTAAATTGTATAATGGAATAAATATCCTTTCTTAATTGAGCACCAATTTATTGATATGAAATGTCATACGTGCTGTAGCAATTAAATTTACAAATTACATTTTAATATATTCAAAGCTCGCAACGAAATGGGGATTGGATTAAATAAAATTGGTTAGGATTGCAGCAGGAAAAACAACAATCTATTACAAACAGCGTCTGCCGGCAGACGCAGCCGGAATCGCTGTAAATGCATTCAAAGTGAAAAAGCAAACTCAGTGCTAGAATTAGTTCAGAAATACAGCCCACTCAGAAGCAACGTTGTTTCAAACCCGCCTAAAGCCTTCTCTAAGCTGCAAAATGTTCTGCACGGATTGCTCTGCACTGATATCTTTTGTGGTATTTGTATCATTGGCTGTACTCTAGACAAAGCTTCCTTAATATGTGCGGTGTTCTGTTTTCATTGCTGTGTGGTCTTTGCAAGGTGGCATCTGTTCCTTCTCCGCCCGGTGGTTTGCGTCGTCATCAGGCTCATTAGCTTTGTGGGCTTCTGTCTGCACCGCGGCCTGAACAGTTTATTATTCTGTTTGCTTTTCTTTGTCCAGAAACCTCTTTCTTTTGCTCACAGTTTTAATCATCACAACATGGCATGCATTGATCACGTTTTAGTTATCTCAACATGATCTATGGACAGGTTCTCCCTTTGTTTTATTTAACTAGACAACCTGGGAATAGTCTTATCTATTAGTTGAAGGTGGATGCTGTAGGGCAACGAGTCTTAATTCTGTTTTGTTTTTTTTTCAGCGGAATTAATGTTAGAAAAGGGCAGCAGGAGTTATTTAGACAATTTCTGCAGCACTACACCTGCCAGGTGTTGCTCTGAAGGAATGATTCCTGCAGTAATTCTTTGTAGCGGCACTCTGAGTCAGATCGCTCTCATCAGTTGGGAAAAATATCCCGTATGGGTAAATGGTAATTTTTAACTATGACTTTGATAGATTTTCTTTTTGGTTTTATTTTGCGGGACCAAACAGTTTCATCTCATGTCTTAGATTGATGGAGGTTTGCTCCACAATGTGCCTTTACTGACAGCTGTGATAGTTTTCATTTCCTTTTATTTCCAGATTCCCATCTGTGCGCCGTTGTGTGTTGCACTTTCATTGAAATCGTTTGTTTTCCAGGATTCAGCCACAGCTGCTCATTCTAGGCCATGAGGTGTTTCTCTAGGCGATTAAAGCCCCTTCTGTCCTCTCTCTCTCTCTCTGGTAGGATTTTGGGGACGATGGCTCGCTGTACATCACCAAGGTGACCACCACCCATATGGGTAACTACACCTGTCATGCCGATGGGTACGACAAACTGTTTCAGACCCACATTCTCCAAGTGAACGGTAAGATACCTACACTTTATCTTTCTCTTCTACCAGTTTATCAGCGTACAGTTCCTTGCAATAGTTTTTTGTAGAACTGAACCTTTCCACATTTTATATATTATAACTCCAAACTTCACTGCATTTTATTGGGATTCATACAATAGGCCAACACAAAGTAGAACATAACTGGGAACTAGAAGGACAAAGAATCATGATTAAAAAACATTTTCACAACATAAGAATCTTAAGTTAGACAAGCCTTGCAGAACAAACAGCACCATGAAGACCAGAGAACACAGCAGACGGGTCGGGGAGGAGGTTTTGGACAAGGTGAATTCACATGGAGCTTCCAAAGGCATGTCTCAAGTTTTGAACTTCTCAGAACCCTTCACAATCCGAAAATGAAGGGTATGCCACAAAAAAGGAACAACTGTTCACCTAAATTGACAGGCTGGGCCACAAGAGCATTAATCAGAGAGGCTTTGAAGAGATCCAAAGTAGCTCTGGAGGAACTGCAGAGATCCACAGCTCAGGTGTGGGGATCTTTCGACTGAAAGTCTCAACCAGGCATGTCGGGGACACAGCAAACCTTTAGAAGAAGCTCCTCTGGTCAGATTAAATTAGACTATGTGCTAGAAAAATGTACAGAACACACCTTGTCAGCCTGGTACAGTGGGGAGCATTTACTTTAACAGGGAGCTGGTCAGAGTTGATGGTAATATGGCCAAGCACCAAATACGGCGATCCTGGAAGAAGACCTGTTGGATGCATCAAAAGACTTCAGAATGGGATGGAGGTTGACCTTCCAAAAGGACAACAACCCTGAACAGTTCTGCAATGTGATGGTTTAGATCAAAGTATGATAAGGGGTTAGAATGGCCTGGTAAAGGTCCAGAACCAAATCCATTTAAGAGTCTGAGCCAAGAGTGGAAAATTGATGTTCAGATATGGTCTGTATCCAAAATGGCTGACCCCGTCTTTCTTTTCAAAGAAAAATGGGCAAACTCTTCAGACTCTAGATGTGTGAGAGATGGTAGATATAAACCTCTAAAAACTTGCATTTCTAGGTGCAAATAAAGGTGATTATACCAAGTGTTGACTCATGTGAGCTAAATAGAAATAAAAAAAAATACTTTTAAAAAGCCTGCATCCTTTTCATTCAAGCTTACATTTACGCACCAAGTCATGTTGGTCTATTGATCACATTAACATCCAACCCAATACATTGAGGTTTGTGTTTTCTACAAAGACAAAAGGCAGTTAGGGGCCTGTATGTACCACATCAGTCAATCTCATGTTTCAGTCACTGCGGACTGTAGTCTTTGGTAAAATAAGAGACATCATGGCTCATGCTCAGCTAAGTGGCTGGGGAGTGTTATCCAAGCTCACTCACAGTAGCAGTAATATCTGTCAAAGCAGCTGCAAAGCAATGTGATGGCGAGAAAAAGGTCACTCACAGTTGGGAATCTACCAAGGATCATCACTCAAATCTGCAGCTCACCTTGACAACGTGGTGCTTCAGCCACGGGTTCCGGCTCCATGTACAGTACATTGCCCGCTCAGCACCAAGAAGCAGATGGATGCAGTTAGAAACTACTCCATGGGCAATTTAACTACTGAGGATGCAGTTATGTCCCTAGGCACCTGGTTGAAACAAGAAATAAATCTAGAAAGAGAGCAGATACTGAAAGTTTACCACCCCACGTCGATAATTTTCTTTGTGAAGCAGCTGCATCTCTATGCAACTCACAAGATTCCAATAAAAAACACATTTTTTATTTATTTTACCTCCAAAAATAAGCAGGAATTTTTTTAGATGAGATCCTTTGTACGTATGTAGAAAGATATTGCTGATATAATTACTATTGTGTATATTTTAACAACTGCCAACAGATTACCTAAAGGAGAAATAAGAATAAAACTCATTATTTTAAATAAGAATAACTAAAAAATAGTGATGTAAAGGACTAAAGGCATCTTTTTAGATGGACTGTGGTTTGACTTCACACACCATCTCTCTGTTGTTTTCCACTCTCTTGTCTACATCGCCGCGCCTGCATGTCCATGTACGCGCATGAGAACAGCTGCCGCTCAGTTCTTAGCCCCTCCCCCCTCATAAAATGCCACTGTCAGAGCACTGTACCATACGAGCAAAATGGCGGATGTTTCTGAACCAAATTACCATCAATACAAATAAAGAAAAAAAAAGTAAAAAAAATAAAAAATACAAATAAAGACTTCAACTATTTTTTTTTTTTGTGTAGAAGCCTCTGCAGGTAAAATTCTGCTTTTGAAATTTGAGATGCATGGACATCTCTATGCAACGAGTTTCCTTTTTTTAGAAGGCATTAACAGGCTTTTCCTACAGCTGCTTTAGGTGCTTAATTACCTGTTTATCTTAACCTTGAAATCTACTTCTGGTTTGATTTTGCTCAACATGTCATAGAAATTATATTTTTTCCATTGGTGAAGCAGATCAGGTCCTCCTTTGTGCGAATGCTGCAGATTTGTTGCATTAACTCCCAATTTCAAGCACTACACCATAAACTTATATCCTGTTACCATCTTCATTAAGAACAAACTTAATCTATAGCCAATTGCCCACCATATAAAAAAAGAAGCTGAACAGCTACAATCTCTAATACTACTAAGGATACTAGTTAATTCATTCATTAATTTTCAATCCACATTCATTATGTATTGATACTACAAAAACTATTTTACCATACTGGTAAAAACTATTTCAAAACAAGATATTTTTCCTATTTGTTTTTCTTCATTTTAAAGGGGACTTTAAAATCTTCAACTTATATAACAACCAATTTACCTAGGTAATTTACAATTTGAAAAACAAAAAAAAATCTGTTTAAATGTTGCTTAGAGTGCATATGATAATTTTTACAACATTCACTTTTGATCTGTGTTCAGGCTTGTAGCTCACAGTTTGGTTATTTACTGTCTGAATTTAAGAGAATTACTAAAAAAAAGATAACTTGAAAGAGAAAACGGAAGCTCAAAAGAGCTGAGAACAAAGGTCTTGGTTGCTCATGTCTGGAACCCCAAACCTTGATGTCCATGTAGAACTCAGAGACCCCCTAGGAGGAAAATAGTGTTGGCAAAGTCTCAAATTTGAGCTCATGAAATTAAGATATTTTTGCCAACTCATCCAGTGAGAAGAAGGGATTCAGGAGAAATGCTGAGAGCAAATGTTTGTAGACCCAGCACGCCGTTACGTTACCCTGGGAATTTAAAGCCTCCTATCCTTCAGTAAATCACATTAGTGGTGAAATAACGGTTGTGTAAAAACCTTCTGGAAGTGTTTAGGTTAGACCAGTATTGTCACTGTGATGTCCACACGTATCATTACTCCCATTTAAACAACCAGACACTACAGTCACTGTTTTTTTAAACAAACTGTTGATTCTCATGTCCTGATTTAAGGTCACTCTCTAATTGCTGCACTTTAACTTTAATTTCAACTTCAGCTTCTATCGTTAATCTTTACTTCAAGTCTTAGCTCCAGTCTTATATCTCTTACAAATGTGTGTTTTAGATTGATCTCTTTCAACTTTTCTGTCTTGTCTATTGTCTGTATTGTCTGTGTGATTGTGTGATTGTTGCTACTACTATTACTGTAAAGTCTAAAGAATGGCCTGAATTATCATCCTGAGTTATGAGGCGGTTGTGCAAGTCTCACTTTTCCCCACATAAGTGGTCTGTGCTGTACTTATAAGTGTTTAACTACATTGTGGTTCTGTATGTATCAACATTTTTATATGAAGATAACAATTTTCAGGCCACAAACAGTTTAAGTCAGTTTAGAGTTAGTTTTCTCTCAACATTATGGAGTTTGGCCCCAAAAAACAAAAAAAACGTCTTTTCCTTTGTTTGGCTCAGATGCAAAGAAAAAATCAATCTGCTGCTGCAGCTAAAAAAAATAAATGTTTATACCTTAGAACGTTTTTGCTCCCAAGCAACAGCCACAGATTACTTTGGGGGTCCAGTCGTCTGACCCAGCCACGACTTAAACCTTGTTGTATCATATTACCTCAGGTTGGGGTAATTTCTTCCCTCAAATTCAAGATTAAAATAATTTCAGTTTCCTGGAGCAAAAAGTGTTTCCAACAGAAATACTGCTTTTGGTTTGTGACGAGAAATCCATCTTATTATCAGAGCTAATCCTAAATAGATGATAATTTTCCTGTATTGCCAATAAACACCCAGACATTCATTCAACATATTTTGGCTATAAAGTTATTTTTGATCAAGGGAAAAAGAAACCATTGAGTGATTATGTTGAGACATTTCTAGTTAGCTTTGAAGGTGCTTATCTAGTTTTGAGTGTGTGACTCAAAAGGTTATTTTTCTTTCAGAAAAGTATGTTTTAGGATTTTTTTCCCCTTCTTTCAAAGCCAAAGGAAAGACAGATTGTGTTTTATATTTCATACTTTTAAGATTTCTAGGTCTAGCTCAAAAATATGATGTGCTTGATGGCCTTAAAAATGTGAAAAAAAAAACATTGAGTTGTTAGTGTCAGTGATTTTGTGCTCCTTTAAGCCTTTCACATGAGAAATTATCGCAATCTTCAGAAATACTTCTACTCATGTCTTAATTTCTTTTTTACACTTTTTACTTTACCTGCTGCTAAAAACATCACACTTCATGCACAAGGTAATATGACCACAGCCTGATTGACATTGACACGTTTTTAGTTACTTTTGCTTTTAATTGGTTTGTCTGGGTAGTATGAGCCATGTGAATAATAAAACGCAGGAACTTTGTAGAAGCCAAAGGTGAAGAGATGGAGCTTCAGTAAATGAGACTGAACCACTCTAAATTTCATGAGGTGGATGCAAATAAACCACTTTCTATAGTCCATGAGAATGTCCCACTTACATTTGACAGGCAGCTGGTTCATTATCATTCTTCTAACAGATTACTGTGAGGTTAATTGTACTGATATACAGACCTTATTGTGTATATGGAGACGGGGTGAATGTAGGGAGACTAATAACTTTGGGTTGTAATTAATATTATAAACTTCCACACGACCTTTTCTATGAAGACTGACTTTTACATTCTGAGTGTGGGTGAAGTCTCTAAGGACCTGCTATCACCCTGCTGAGATTAGATTTTATGCAACTCAATTAGGAAAGAGCTAAAATGGGCTAATCGTACAAAGGTAGAGTCTAAACTGTCAATCACAATGACGGCAGAAAAAAATTTAAAAAATAGCATGATTTACATTTTTTTTATTTTTTTTATGAGAACAAAATCTTGAGAGTCCACAGTAATTTCTTTCTTTATAATATCAAAATCAGAATTTCTGAAAAACAAATGCCCTAAATGTATTTAGCTGGTCATCTTTTTGTTTGGTTGTCCATGCTACAAATTAAGTTCCTGTCCAATTTATGGATAATTTTGATTCAAAAATTGTATGCGTCTTATAAAAAAGATAAAGTCGGAAAATTTATCAGCATTTTTGGTATTTAGAATGTTTAACTTTGTTTTAAACTGCAAACATCTTTGAACTTGGTTTGGAGGGAGCAGAAATGATCACAAACTGATCTACAGAACCTGTAATTTAGAATCATCCCAACCACTTGTGTACTTTTAAAAACAACCATGTTTCTGAACTATTTTGATATTTTTATGACATACTGTACAATTCAACTAATAATCTAACATATATAGGACTAATGGTGAAAAGTATGGAAAAGACATAATAAGTTGGTTACCTAAGTTTGCACAGCATTAAACTTAAACTTTTCAGGTTTAGGATTCAGGTTTAGCACAAAGTCTTCTTTGGTTGGAATCTGTCAGCATCCTGCATCCTGTGCAGTAAATGAGGCATCTGCCTTGCAAAAGATTCCTGAATCTCACAGATTGTGAGGAAAACTCTCACTCAAAGTTCAGCTGACTTTTTTGCCTGACTTCACTTGTGCTAGACCATTCCAAAACTTACATTTTCTGCTAGTAGAGTGATTATTCTGTTCATTTAGATATGTCTTTGTGCTCTCTGTGGTGCTGAAAAATAACATCCCACTTCTGCTTTCTAGCAGGTATCTGAAGGGTTTGGTTAAAACTGATTATTTACCATTTTGGTTTCATCCAGCTTATCACAGCTCCAGTTCCTTTTGGAAGAAAAGAAAGTGCAGAGTATGATGCTGCCACCACTGTGTTTCACACTGGGTGCAGTCTCCTTTTAGAGATGCTCTGTGCTGTTTTGTGTGCGGATGATACCTTTTGGATTGTGGCTCAAAGGTTCTTGTTCCTTCAAACAATCATAATGCCTCTCCAATGTTTTGAGATTTTTTTTCTTCAACCTTAATGCTTCCTTTGCTAGATAGGACTTCTGTTTTGCAACATTCCTTTTTGAGTCCAGACATATGTTCAGCAGATTGTTGTTGCTCAAAGAACGTAAGCAGCACTTGTTGGAAATCACAGCAGCTCCTTTGTTCCTGTCAGCATCTTGGCAGCCTCCTTGAACCAGTTTCCATTTGATGTCTTTTTCAATAAAAATAATAAAAAAAAAAAACTTGTAACTCTTTTTTTTTGTCCCATATTTTTCCTATTTATGAATGAATTTCTTCCATGAACCAGTGCAAATATACATATAGAAAGACTACTGAGTTTTATTGTGACCTTCTCCAAACTTATACTTTCACACATCTAGGTAATTTAGATACTTTGCAAACTATGACTCTATCTATAATTGAGTGTAATTGAGGAAATGTGAGGAATGTCCTATTTTATGCTTATTTAATTCACTTTAGTTGATGGAAGCTGTGAACACAAGAAGACTGAATGCTGAAATTATTATCAAAATGTGTTTCAGTGTGTTCATGGTTATGCATCTAGGTTATCACACTTTTTTAATTTCAATGTTTTTCTCCTGAACATATTTTGTTTGATTCTCAGTCGAATTGCACAGAATATATGTCAAATTATAGGTCGGGGGGGGGGGGGGGGGGGGTGAAAGACCCACATGTTTTGTTCAAGGAGACAAAAAAAATGAGATTCTGAGAACCCGAACAATGTTGATTTTGGTCTCAAGGTACACAAATGTTTTAATTGAGATTCGAGAATTCCGGATAGAAACAAACAATAGTTGTAAAATGTTGGTCTTAGGTTCAGGACTGCAGAAGGTCAGGGATGAATGTGATGGCAGGAGCTGACGGCCCGGAGACAGAGAGTCCACACTTGCTAGGTGCTGCTCGGCTAGCAGGCCTCATAGCACTCAGGTTAGCAGTTCATTGGAGACAACAGGGCACAGAGCTGAGCTTCACCAGGGCGGCTAGTCAGGTTAGCAGAACTTGAGAGACACCAGGGCACAGAGCAGAGCCTTTCCAGGAACAAACAGTGAACGAACAGTCTTTAGAGTGACTGGCAGGACTAACCTTAACAACAGGAGCAAAACAAAGCTTCCAAGGCAAAACAGGGACTGGCATGGAGAGGTGTGGAATGATGACGGCCCAGTGCTGAACTGAAGGCAGAGGGAGGTTTAAATAGAGCACTTCACAGGTGGAACAAGGGTCTGGCTAATTGACTGGTAAATGATTCTCAGGTGTGACTGACTGCTGAGGAGGTGAAGTGAAAATTGACAGAAAATAACTGATGACTGAAAAACTAACAATAAATAAAGTCAAACCTAACCCAAAAGAGATGAAAAAATGAAAATAACAGAAAAACAAAGCCAAACCAAAACTCAACCATGACAGACGGTATTAAATGTTTTTATTTGATACAACAGACTAAATTCTCAATATTTTAACAAAACAAATAGTCTGTAAAAAACGGATCTGTAAATCATTACAGGTCTGAAATAAAGATGGTCTTGCAGGTTAAAAAAGACCTTGAAAAACAGAATGTCACAATGTCTTCTGGCCTTATTTTCATTCATATTAAACTGAACACAAATAAGAGGTTAGTGAGAGATTAATACTTTGCCCTTCCATTTTAGGACAATTTTAAAGTTTGTTGTTTCTAAAAAGGCCTGGGGCAAAATTTCCCTCTAACTATTTTATTTCAAAACTATATCTGCACTGACAGCCTGGACTGAGAAAGTGAATTTTGGTCAAGAGGACACACAGAATTGTCCGGAGAGCGGCAAATGGCCCCCTGGCCACGCTTTGGACACCCTTGATGTGGAGAATCCCTTGTAAAAAGTTTTGTCTTTTCCTTTTCCCAAATAAAAAAAGCCTCTCATATGTTGATATAACACATTCTGGATACTGTTTACATGCTTTCATTAATAGACTACACAGTCCACATCGTCTTAATGTAGACTGCTATCTTTAATACCCATTATTATTCTCAACATGTTCATTTTGTTGGGCTTATTTATTAGTTTTAGTCTGTTGTGCCAGCTCTTTTCAAATTTTTGAAGCGCCGACCCCATTTTACCGGCTGCAATCAATACAGTTGCATCTCATTTGTTCACTGGGGCTGCAAAGTTTGTCCACCCTCACAGCCACTTTAGTGCAAAACAAATCTCTGTTTGGAATAGATTACTGGAAGCCGAACTGAAAAACTACTGTACACCGACCACAGTTGCTTTCCTTGTTGGAATCAAGCATCCACAGAGGATACATTTTAAATTTCAAGATTTTAGTAAATGCTTTAATGTTTTGTTGTTCTTGCAGGTTTTGGAAGGGAACGCCCCATGCAGAGGGCTTTAGGAGTGTTGTTTAATTACAACAATTTTAGTGTAATAATGCACTCTTTAGGCCTTTATTTTAGTTGAGGTTGGAGCTTTTAGAAGGGATGTTGTCAGCTCGGAGGTAGGCGGTGGGTGGCAGGTAGACATGGGGTCTTTGTGTGTGCTGATTCCTGGCTTTAAAAGTAATCTTTCTGGGCCTAAATGTCATATTTGTAGTTAGGGAAGGCCAGAGGAAGGGGTGAAGCAAGACTAATGAGAGCTTACCTCAATGCACTGTGCACACTCTGGAACCAAACTTTGATTGAACTGGGTTTGTCTCTTTTCCCCACTGTTGGTCGATGTGCGGATACTTGCAAGCCCCAAGGTGAATGCTGCGGGGTTGTAAGATTTTTTTTTTTTTTTTTTTGCCCTCCGCTGTAGTACTAAAGGAATGCCTGCAGGTAAAAAGTCTGGGTCTTAGCTGTGTGCTCGTTCTGGAAATGAGCTGAGACAAGGACTGCAGATTTGTGGATTTGCTGTGTCTGGTTGGGGTTAGAGGAAAGGTGCTTGCTGGTGAAGTGAAGGGTAGAAAATAGGTGAAGGCTGAAGAACAATGAGAACATCACAGGTTACTTTAAATGAATACCAGTCAGTAGCTGGATTGATCATATGTTTTACAAAATGTGTACAATCTGTGGACTGCAATGTACGATGAAGTCTGAGAGACGACGGTCAAGCTAACAGTTAAAAACAGTTTTACAAAGGTTTGGGAATATTGATCTAGTCAGATATTTGTTCTGGAGGTAACACAATCCCAAACATCGACCTAAGGTATCGTTCAGGCATGTCGGTGAGTCAGACTGCAATCTGCTCCCAATCTCTGTTGTCTCCCCACCGTCCACAGTAGATTTAGAGAAAAATTGCTACAGTGTGAATATGCAACAAATACAAAAGAGGGGAGGAAGTAGCTGGGGGGAGAGCAGCCTTTGCATTGAATTCAGTTGCACACGAGGGACTTCTCTCACTTCATCACAGAAACAATTCCTTCTTGGAAAAAATTTAGGTATTAGAGTCAGAGATGGTGACTCAAGTTGGAGACTCTTACTGGAGTCACAAAAATAAAATAGCTTGTGACTCGACTTAGAAACATCCTTTTACTTTCAAGACTCGAGACATGACTCAAATTCCTGGTCTAAGTCTTACTAACATGAAGAGTGAAAGGAAGTCGGTATATGAGCTACAGACTGCAGCTCTGACAGGTCAGCCTGTGTTGTGCATGTTTTACAGTAAAAGGATGCACTCAAATTATTAGCCAGCATCGTTTATAGATAGCGGGATGTTAATGGCTCATGATATTTTATGTTAGCTGTAGATTCATAATAATGACCACATCAGTGTCTCTCCAACTGAATACTGTATTAAATGACTTTGGATTATTTCAGTGCAAAATAAGCAATTTACCTCTGATGTTGAGGTAGCTGGAATATTTTAAAAATATCAAAATAAAAGCACCTCCTGTTTTGTTCAGAAGTTCAGCACTTGTTCTTTTACTTGGTATTCCCTGAGCCGTTCATTATGTTTTAATTTAACTAACATGTTTTCTTTTCACAACTCGCAACAGATATTTAAAATTTGCATTTAGAATATGGTTTGCCACTGAACTTCCTAATTGTTGGAAAATAAAAGGATTATCATTTTACCTTATCTTGATTAAACCTTGCTGAGATGATTTTGCACGTTTCCAACTGGCGAATGTGGAAAATGAAACTTCCAGGTACAAAAAAGACTAAATATTATTCTCAAATGTCTCAGATCTAGGACAAAGCATTTTGAACATGACCTGACTGTTGGATTTTACCGTTTACAGCAACTATTTTTCATATAGTCAGTAAAACTTGTATGATTGTAAATTGGTAATTGGCACCTTGTATCATCCTCTAATTAATTAATTATTAAAACTTTTAGGAATCTAAGCCATTCCAGTGAAAATTGTTTTTGTTTTATTTTTATGTAATGCAATGTCTGTTTTTTAACTTAGTTCTGCAAATTCCTTTTGCAGAATTGTAACTCCAACAGAAAACATTGAGTGGGGAAAACAGTCATGCAGTACATTTTGTAAGGAGAAAAGATGAGAAAAACTGTAGCAGATTTCCCTGAGGTTCTATTATTTTTATTTTTTTATTTTTTACAATTTCTGTCTCACATTTTTTCACAGCCCCTCTAGCTGTTTTATTCTTTTACTTTTGTTCTACACTTACAAAAGTATTGTTTCCCTGGCTCTGTGAAATGTATGCAACGTGTTATATGCAGACTGACTCCCATATCTCAATGAGAAAGTAATAACTTAGGTGTAACTGTGAGAGTCCACAGTGTTATGTAGCTGTGCTGTGGCAAAAGCTCTTGATTGTGTATTCTCTAATCAGTTCCCACCATCCCAATGGATCTGACCAGCATGTTTATTGTTTGTTATGTCCAAGAGTTTAATGTGATTGAAGCTTTGTAATAAGTCATCCTGGACTTGTTGGAAATGTCCCAGTAGTGGGATGGTGAAGTGGTCTCCTGCCACAATGTTTCTGTGCATCCCTGCTCATCTTCTGAAGCGCCAAAGCAGACGGGAGCCTTGCTGAGTGATTGACGACCGGCTTGGGAGCTTTATGATGGAGCTGTCAGCCCTGCCGTGTCACGTTCATCCTGGCAGTAGCTCTCCTGACGCTCTCAGAAACACATCAGAATGCATTTTCTCTCACATCTTGTCTGAATCAAGTTTGGAGCCTAAAAAAAAGTGCTGCTTTTTCCTATTTCCAGGGCTTTTTCAAGAGAACACAGTGCCAAGGTTTTCTTGGAAATAAATATATGTGTGATAAGACAAGTGAAGTTAGCCAGTCTTTATTTGCACATGAATGTTAAAGCATGTAACCTTTCATGTAACTAATAGAAGACTACTCATAAGACAGTACAGATATGTGACCTTGTCAGGCTGTTAATATCTGGCAGGCTTCATTTTTTCACTCCGCTTCTTATGTAGGCTGTTGTAAGAATCTCATTCAAAAGTTTATTTTAGTAAATAATTTAAAAAAGTGAAACTCATTTTCTAGATTCATCACAAGCTGTGACATATTTAAAGAAGCTATTTCTTTTAATTTTCATGATTATAGCTTAATCATGAAAATTATAGCTTTATCAGACTGATAAAATAGAGGATGTTGATACAAAAATGCTTTGTTGAAGGAAAAGTTTGCTACTAATTTGGCTTTAATTAGCAAAAATCAAGTATTATTTTCATAAATACATATTATACCAAAGTCTTATAATAATCACATAAAAAATGAAAGCATTCTTATAGTTTAGCATGAGTAGATTATAAATACATAGGTGGTGGTGCACCCAATTTAAGTGATGTGTAAACGGTCGTCGGAACCAAGCTCGGCTTGGTTAACTGATCCACGCTCAGACCGAGCTCGGCATGGATCGGTTTAACAAGGATAGTGTAAACGGAGCTATAGTCGCCTACAGCGTCCGCCCCTGCTGTGTTAGTTTAGGTGTTCTCCTACTTTAGCCACAGAATGATAGGGCCCATTTCTCACCTTTCCACCAAGGCATCTCAGGTCGCTCATCTTCATCTACATGTCAGCTCTCAGTGACACCAACATCAGCTCACGGTGGAATATTTAGGAGAAAGGTAACCATGACTGGACTTGTTGCGCAGGTTGTGTCCTAGAGAGCGACCCATTCTCTCACAAATGTTTGTAGAAACAGTCTTCATGCTTGGGGTTTGATTTTTATATACCTGCTGTCATGGGAAATAGTTGGAAAACCTGATTTGGATTAATCAGTTGAATGAACGAACACTTTTGGCAGTATGGTGCGTATTACTGAAGGGTTGAAACTGTAGTAGAAATCAGTGCCTTCGGAGCTACCACACACATATCCAGCACACAAGCCACTGCATTATTCCTTGTGTAAAGCCACTCCAGAACCATGTCAGATATGTTTTAGTCAGGCCAAGAAGAAAAAGGACCGGGTTGTTACTCAGTGGTCTAAAGTCTAGTTTTCAGATTAAGGGAAATTGTACATTTTATCAGGAAATCTAGATCCCAGAGTCTGGAGAAAGATCCACTAAGTTTCAGTCAGCGCAGCCATCTCCCAGAATACTTTAAAGCACTTTATGCTTCTCTTCTGACAAGGTTACCAAAAGTCTGCAAATCTCTGTCATATTATACTCAATAGAATTTTAATGATTTTAGTTTTAACCACTTAGCATACTCATGAAAGTACTTACCCCGAGAGAATTTCTGTCTTTAGAAAAAAAACTTTGTATTTTAATTGAACAATTATCCCAGTTCTCCTGGGATCAGCAAAATTTGTTTTGAATCTAATTACATGCATTAAATATGAATTTCAGTTGCTTTAAAGCTACACTTAACATTTGAATTAGCTCCCACTTTTTTACAACCAAACTAACCCTCAATATCCACTTTTTAAAATTTAGCTCTTACACATTAACAACAGTGCACGTCTATCGGTGACCAGAATAAATCACAATCACAAATGAAGACGTGTACGACGGTATCTTCTCTCTTACACTCACACTCCCACAGTGAGTTCACTGACACAAGCTCCTTTCTAATAAAGAGCCTTTAACTAAGTAATGACCTTTATTAAGTTCAGTGTGTGGCCAATGGGAATTAAAGCAACACCGATTCGTTTGGTTCCACCTACAAGGCTCTTTGCACTCTACTGAAAAGAAAAGTTGAGTAGGTTCTGTAGTACATCCTACCACAGGACATTTTGCACTTCGCTGTTCTCAGCATGTCCTCAAACTGTAGAAGCAGTGGTGTTCTGTCAGCGACAGCAGCCACTATTTCAAAATGGGGAGGCATGCAATTAATATTAAAATTTGAGGATTTCACTGATATATCTTCAAGGATGCACTTCAAACTGTGATGAGAGTCAGTTCCATCAAATTCTTCTTCTGGGTGAATATTCAGGGTTATGTCTGAATTACATAATATGAAGTATTTGCAGCCCACTGTCGGCCTATTTTCCTCCCTCCTACTCTCTCTACTCTGATTTAAATCAGTTTTCTTGTCTAGTCAAAACTTTGCACACAGCCAATCTTGTTTCTGATAAATAGGTTTGTCCAACCATTTATTAATGATCACTTCTGTTTTTACAAATCAAAATGACTGTATTATAAAATGTTACACATTACAACTATGATATATTCTGTCAGTATTATGGAAGATTTCAACACAAATTAGTGTGTAACTGAACAGGAAGGCATATGGTACCTGACCTTTTTTTACTAATGCAAATCTGAAAGCTTTGGCACGCACTTGTGTTAACCCCCTCATCCACCCACTTCCTTTTCCTGACAGCCCAAAATAAGATCCAACCTATTGCTTCCAGGAGTCATAGTCAAATAATTTGTAAATTAAAATGCAGTATCAATGCAGCTATTCTGTGAAGGCCTCACACAAACGGCATCATGCCATAGAACACTCCAAGTGGGTAAGGGATCAGGATACAGATAATTTGAAAGCAGGTTTAGGTTTTAAAATATCCCAGTTTTTGCATCTAAACCAATACATGCATATTTTGATCTCATCGGACCAGAGCTCCTTCTTCGATATGTTTACTGACCTAAATGCAACTGAAAATCCATGTCAAGACATGAAAATGTGTTTGAATAGACTCTCCGTCCCATCTGACTGAGTTTCAGCTATATTTTAAGAGAATAATGGGACAAAAATGTTGGCATTTTTGTCCCATTTTTCTGACTCTTTCGTCTTTGTGCAAAGACGAAAGAGTCGGAGGCCAAAAGACTTGAAGTTATGTGTCCTTTTCCTTCCACTTGAAAAATGTGCTCTAGTTTGTGTTGGTTAGTCATATAAAACCCTGATAAAATACAATTTGAAGTTGCAAAGAACTAAATATTCAAGGGGTATAAATACTTTTGGAATGTGTTTTGTAACCAGGAATGAATAATTACAGCTTCAGCTTAATCCACACAAATATTTAATTCAAATCTACTTGCATGTAAAATAAATCCAGGTTAAACGGGTTCCTGAATCCTACCGAGGACTCCGCTCGTTCTGCTGTTCCTAAAAGCATCGCCCTGTCTGACTTCATAGATCAGAAAGCTTCAGTTCAAATGTTGGCCTCTTAGTGTCCACTTTCTATCCACATGAATAGGCTCTTACAACGCAACGTACAAATCTGTAAGGCCATATTTAATTTGCTCAAATTAAATGAGTGGGTTTAAGATCATAATTCAAAAAGGATTTCCCATATTTCAAAGAAAATATGTTATTATATATCCCCCCACAAGGAAGGTAAGCAAGGCAGTCGTTATGAAAGGATTTTGTGTATGTTTAAAATTTAAAAGGAAATTTAAGGGAATGTTGCATGTAAGGAAAAACTGTGGTAGAAATGGTATACAAGGATAACTGCAGCATTGAAAAGGTTAAAAAGCAACGATCATTCAAAAGTCTGAGGTTGTGGAGTGCAGAGTCTGTGCTTCAAGAAAATACATATTTATTTCCTTCCACTCATGAACTCTGCTGAGTTCATGAGTTACTGTGAAACAGAAGATGAGACAGAGCAGAACCAACGATGCAAATGAGCTGAGATCTGGTATTAAAGCTAGCTGGGATTTAATTTACATCAGCAGAGCCACAGTGGGTTGTCTCCATGCCACGCTGCACTGATGCAGTAACTCATTCAAAGTAATACTGACAAAGATTTGAGTGTATACACTGTATAGTATACGGACAATACGGACATATTTTATGGTGGAATGACAGTGGACTGTTTTCTGAGAAACTATATTACATTTACATTAGATATAAGCCATATTCATGAAAATTAACAGGAACAAACACATGAAAAATGTGTATATATATATATATATATATATATATATATATATATATATATATATATATATATATATATATACACACATTTTCAGCTGATCACTAAAATATTTTAATGATATTCTAATCATTTGTATGCTTTGGTATTTGCAAACATTTTGACTGCACTGGAAGGATCCACCTGCTGGGATGTAAAACGGGAACGATAATCTACTCTTTAAAGTATTCCCAAAATAATTGCCTCCATGGGTTCTATTCAAGTGCCGTTTTTTACTGCCGAAGGGCATCAAGGTAACTGGAGGGCCTGTGTGGCTGTGATTGGTAAGGATTCTGCAGGAGGAGTCCCTCTGTGGCCCTCAGTGGACTCTCTCTTGGCAGCTGGGATGATGGGAACTCCAAAGCTCTGGTGCACTGTGATTACCAGATGGCTGGGGCAGCAATCTTTAGTGCTTTCATTTACCTGGCTGAGTAAAGACTTCCTCTAACAACATACCCACAGGAAAAGGTCTCCAACGCCCCTCTGCCTTCTCCGCTGATGCCAAAACGCTCACGTCCGTCTTCCACTCATACCTCTGAAGTCTGTTTCACAAAACAAGCAAAAAAGGGACACTGATTTGGGTCAGTAAATCTCAAAAGGGATTGCTCAAAACCAGATAGTGGGACAGAGATCTGGCGTCGCTATGCAAACCGCTGTCAGGTTGCCGCGCTTATATGTGAAACCTTGTGGAACGAATCAGGTTACTTTTTAAAAGCATCCATTTGCCTCTGTCCAAGACTCAGTCACAGTTTATTTCTGATAAACTTTCTTTTTGAGAAGGTTTATCATTGTTACAGTATTTAAAGGATGCATCTCCCTTTAGAGGATTATTCAAATTCAGTCTTTTGATATTCCTCGTGTTTTCTGGACTCAAATTTAAACAAGTTAGCCCCAGGCTGAAATCCAAAACTTGTGGCACTCGTCTCAGCCAATGCATAAATGAATATTATTTATCCTTTTGAGTGGATTATTGATTTATGCTAATTTGTGGATGTTGGAAATACAGTATGAAGGGTGTTTATATTTGTTTTATTTTGGCTTTGGGGGATATTAAACCCGTGAAACTCTGACATGAACCAGAGGGGCCGTCCGAAATGTAACAGCAGCTGCTCCTTTAGTTTCGGCCTTTTTCTCCTCTCGCACATTTTGTTTTCTCTGCCTCTATCCTCTCATATCGCTCTTGACAAAAGGTTACAGAAAATCAATACCAAACAAGTAACATCAATAGCATCAGAGCAACAGTTCGCTCCCTTATTTATCTATCTGATGCATTTGGTTTCATCGGCCACATTAACCTTATCTAAACACTCAAACCTATTGATAGGGTATGCTAATGCAGAGCCAGGAGTTTACTGGGCTTCTTATCTAAAACATCTTGTTTGATAAGGTTTGCTAACTTCTCAAATGATGATAATGATGTAAACACCAGCGAGGACAAAGCAGTGTTTGTGCTAATCTGGCTGTTATCTGTTTTGCTGTCACCCCCAGTCCCTCCAGTCATCAGGGTTTACCCAGAGAGCCAAGCCCGGGAGCCAGGAGTCACGGCCAGCCTGCGGTGCCATGCTGAGGGCATCCCCAGTCCACAACTCTCCTGGCTCAAGAACGGCATGGACATAAAGACCAAACTGTCCAAACAGCTCACCCTGCAAGGTAGACGCACGTCCTGACCTTATGATTTAGCCCGAGTTTAAGTTAACTGTACCGTTACAGCCTCTGCTGACAGTTGTTCCCTTTTGGTTAAATCCAAAAAGAATAGTTTGTTTTCCATTCTGGAATAAAACACTGTAAATTATGTGCAGTTATTCAAAATAACTGTGCAACAAATGTGCATGAGTATTTGTACCACAACGCATTTTTATTTGTGTTTGTTTACTATTACTCAACTAAACCTACTAGTAAATTATTTGCCCTGTAGGCAAATGATTTAACAGGCAAAGGCAAGGCAAATGTATTTATATAGCACATTTCAGCACAGAGACAATGCAAAGTGCTTTACATAATTAAAATATAGGGAGAAAGAAACAGAATAAAAGCAAGTAGGAATAAAATGTAGAAGCAAAATAGAACATGAGAAAATAGAAACTAAAAGCAAACATTAAATAAACAAATGTAGTTATGGAGTTTGAGCAGAACTGTTTGTATCATGCAGGGAAATCAATAAGTCAGCCAGAGTTGAAAGCTGGGTTAAACCAAAGCTCTTGTCATGTTTAAATAAGTATATTAAATTTGCTTCTGCTAATAACTCGGTAAACATGAAGAAAACAGAACTGTGCGGGCCAGCTAATTATCTATGTTGTTTTCATAGTGACATATTGTCACATAGTTTAGAACAAAGTCTTTCTTCTGAAGCTTACTATAAGCTCAATAATTTACAAACAGGGTTCTCCCCACCCACTACCGCCTTTTAACTGACTGGTTGGGCTGAACCTTTTTGCAGATGCTTCTGGTTGACAAAGCCAGCTCATATTCAGATAGATTGTTTGAAGGTTTTTTAAGGTTTGGAAACTTCAGAACTGGTCCTGTTTTTCACAGAGGCATTGCATACGGACTTTCTTTCTTTAAACTGCAGCCTTTTTGAATCCTCCCTGAAAGAAAATTATGTAATGGCACCAGAAGATGGTAAGACGGGAGTCTCCTTTTATGTCTTTCTTGAAAGTGAACACTTTGGCCTTTTTTTGTGTTTCCTCACTGCTCTTCCTCAAAGCTAATGGAAGCGAGGTGCACATCAGCAACGTGCACTTTGAAGACACTGGGGCCTACACCTGCATCGCCAAGAATGAGGCTGGCGTGGACGAGGACATCTCTTCGCTGTTTGTGGAGGACTCGGCACGCAAAACCTGTATGTATTAATCATAAAGCTTGTTCGGGTTTTTCCCTTTTTGATTTAACTAATATAGTGGAGAGCAGATAAAGCGCTTAATATTTATTGTTGTTTGTTTCCAACCTATTATTTTTATATTTGTGTTTCAAAGCCATCGTCAGTCAGAGTAATGGACTCTGGTTTAGGTTTTCCCTATATTTGAAGAACACATCTCTACTATTTTTACATTTCTCTAGGCGTGTAGCTCATGATGTATGATGTTGTAGCTTATATTATAGATAGATTAACTTTATTGTCCCAAAGGAAATTTGATTTGGGTTACAGACTCTGGCTGCTACATAGTCCAAACTATGCGCCACACTGCATTCGCAATTCCATTATATGACAATGAATAGATACATAAAGTAAATATTAATTTCAATGTCTCAAATTAGTAAATATAAGTGAAAGAAAATAAAAAGAACACAAACTAGAAAGCTGGAGGCGAGAGTTTGGATTACCAAACCATTTGTACACAATAAATACATGTATTCATTCATTTATTGCAGAAAAATGTACCTGCTCTTTAGCCTTTAACTCTGAGGCATGAACCCCAAGCCTGTTATTTTCTATTTGACAAAAATAGACTATTAACCCAAACACATTGGTAATTAAAAGCACATCTTCCTATTTATTTGTGTTTAGCTGAACATCAGGGTTAATTTTGGTTCTTTTTACTTAGGCGCTCTGTTGCCATCAGATTTGACATCAGGTTTGTGATACATGTAACCTTGTTTATGTCTGGAAGCATTTCTCAGCAAACAATCTCTCCTTGTTCTTTCCTCATGAGGAGAATCGCGCGCAGTAATTAACTTTGACCTTCTTAAAAATGTCAGTATTAGTCTTGGGGGCCTTCGCCTGGTCGTTAGCGCGCTGTATTTTGTTTCTGCGGGTAATTAGGGCTCCCAGTCGGTACGAGTGTTGCAGCTTTGCAGTCAGGTCACACATCACGTGTTCACTGTCCCAGACCTGTGCCAAACCAAATGTGTTTAGATGTGATCCCTGTGGAGTGGAGCTCCCTCTGCCCTGCCTGTCACACGTCGGAGGATCATCCTCCATGAGGTCACAAGTTGCCCCCCCCCCCCACCCCCCTAAGGCGCTTTGAAGCATTTGAAGATCTACCGAAGGCTAAAATGATGCTCAGACTTAGATACGGTAGAGCCTCTTTTTGGAGAGAATAACCCCACAAGACGGGACTTCAAAGAGATGTCAGAGGATGGGCAGGCGAGGTTTGTACTGCTGCTTTAAAGAGAAAGGATAAACAGACTTTATTACACGTGTTGTGGTTTGTCCTCGATATCCGACAGACCGAACACATGACCCGTTCTGGTTTTCCTGTGACATCGCCCTCCACGTTCAGAGAGCAGTTAAAAAGCAAATGGAAGCTGACGATGAGTTTTACCCAGAGCGGGTTGTCAGTGTAAGCCTGCGGCTGATGTGGAGTGTCAGTCTGCACCGCCTGCAGCCCTTTACTGCCAAAATGCTGCTCATCTGACCCCAGAAAATATGCACTTTAGCTTGAAAGCTGTTTTTCCCCTTTACATTTAATTCACAAATGTCACAAAGAAATTCTAAAGTTGATTTATGCATCCATGGTTTTGAAACATTTAGTCAATTAGAAACTAATTTACACGCATCAGAAAACATTGGAAATTTCAACTAATAAGTCAACAAGCTAATTATTCTTATTTCTTGATATAAATTGCTCTTGTGACTGCATCCCATAACCTTGAAGAATAATGCTGAAATAGCTCCTGCTTTATTTTTAATTTATATTACCAAAATTAAACTTTAATTTGTGTAAATACCTTCTCAGCACGTCTCCAGAAAAAAAACAAAAAAACAGCTGAGGTTGATCTGTGACCTGCAGTTATGTTTTGATTATTTATAGCAACAGGATGGTTTTAGGGTTTATTTGTGTAGATTTAGTTATGGGAACGTATATGATTTAAATCATACACATGATGTAACTGAGTTTATATATGCATAATGATATATCACAATAAACATCATTTAAAGGCACTTCATCTGCCCTTCTACACCGAAATACATCATTAGATCAACAGAACCATGTAGAAAGTTAGTTAGAAAATAATACAATCAAATTCAGTTTATGGTGTCAAGTGTTAAAAAGTTATCTAGCTACGGCAGCTCAGCCGGTTACAGGCAGGAGGCTACTTGACCTTCAGCATTCCCTACACATTAGAAAGGTTGTGGCGACAGTGAAAAGAAAACTGAACTTTCAACAGAATGAATCCCCCAGCAGAAGTTTATGAAGACTGAGCAGACACAGAAATCACTGAAGCACTGAAAATTAAGGTGTTAATGGCAGCTGTGGCTCTTTTATTGGCTTCATCTGGGTTGAGAAATAAAGCTAAGCTAATATGAGCCAGTATTACAATCTGGGGAATAAGATGGAGAACACATATAGTTAGTGGCGACAGTAGCTAACCCAATGATTAGTCCAGGGGAGAGATGGGGGGGGGGGGGGATAGGGACAGACATGGCAACAACATGGTGAATGATTCATCTATAAAGGGAGAACATAAAGTTTTTAACAGCAATAAATCACCAAATGACACCTTCCAGGAAGTTGACAGAACTAAACCAGGAATACTGTTATGTTTTTTTTTTAATATTCATCATTGTCGTTTAGCTGCAAAGTAATCCAAATGAACTGTGGGATTTTAAAAGGCTGACACTAACTGGTACCTTTAAATCCTAATCCTAATGATGTAGCATTTAAACGGTTTGGTGTGAGAATGTAGATAACTGTAAAATGTGTTTTGTCTTATTAAATCTAACTCCAGCAGCCTATAGATATTTAATCTAAAATCTCCCACAACTGCTGGATTCAAGTCCTGAAAACTCCAATAGATTGCCTACTCTTCAGCTAATAGTGTTTCTCCATCCCTGTTGTTGCTTTCCAGTCTGCCATAACCATGTTAGTCAAATCATTCTGCAAAGTTTCTTCCCCTTTTTGCCACTGAAATATCCTTTGTGAGACAGCTGGTGTCATAATTCTCCAGGCAGTTTGCCTTACTGTGCCAAATCATTTCTTTTTGTTTTTCACTCTTTTAATCTCCAGCAGACAGCTGTTGGTTATCTCAGGTTGCGTTAAAGTCCTGCATATCACAGAACTGAGATTCTATCTTAATTTTACAGGTAAAAAAATTTGCTGACTCTAATATAGCTCACCGATCATTGTTATGCATTTGAATGTATTCTGTCAAATTATATGAAAAGTGTTGAACTTTGGGACTCCAGCAATGCACCAACAATCTGATTACTTGCAATAGAGTTGACATCTGACATGTTTTATGTATTTAGTGTGGGAACTCTGTATCCAACAGAGAGATGCTATGTTTTTTGGATGAGGTGGATCCGTTGGCTTCTCTGGGTCATGGCATCCAGCGAGGACTGGAGCGGTTCACTGCTGAGTGTGAAGTGGCCAGGATCAAAGTCAGCTCCTCTCTGAGTCTGAGGCCATGGCCCTCAACCAGAAACAAGGAGGACTGCCCCTCCTGGTTGGGGGTCAGTCGCTGCCTCAGGGAATTTCACTATCTTGGTCTCTTGGTCGCAGGTGATGATAGGATGAAGCGAGAGATGGACAGACTGTTCGGGGCTTCGCCTGCAGTAAAACGGGCGTTGCTCCGGTCTGTTGTGGTGACGAGCTGAGCCAAAAGGCAAGCTCTGATTCGCCGGTCTCTCTACGCTCCGACCCTTAGCTATGGTCATGAGGTCTGGGTCATGACCCAAAGAACGAGATCCCAGATACAAGAAGCGAGTGGCCAGGCTCAGCTTTAGAGATAGGGTGAGGAGCAAAGTAGCTCTGCTGCATCTCTGCATCAAAATGAGTCAGTTTAAGTGGATTGGGCATCTGACCCCTTTGGAGTTTTTTTGGGCCCATCCCGTTGGGAGGAGATGCCAGGTAGGACCCAGAACTCACTGGAAGGACTATATGTCGGATCTAGCCTGGGAACCCCAATTAGCAAGAGATCTCAGATACGTGAAAGATGACAGATAGATGGATGCATGGATATTATTAAGGGAATAATTTCAGTTTATATCAATGGATAGTTGTTGCTCTGGCATTTTGTTTTTATCGTGCAACATTGGAATGTTGTGTTTTTTACTTTTACAGTAAGATAATATTCTATCTACCGTTTATGGCTTTTACACTTTCTGCCAACACTGCCTTTAATCTGTCGCTGTTTTAACAAAAAACTGTCATGTAATGTGGGAATATTATTTATTTTTTTTTCCTTCAACCATATCAAATAAAAATACATGAAAAGTGAGTTTTAATGCCAAGAAAAATAGTAGTCTCCGCTGTGTTTTCATTTATGCCATACATTTGAAATAATTACTTTCTTCCAATAGTTTGAATAAATTAAAACGACTCTGCAGCAGCTCCCTTTTTTCCAATGCCATCCCACTCATGAGAAGCTATTAAGATGAATATTTATAAAAAAAAAACAATAACACATGTTGGTTCAAATTTAAACCTAATTAAACATCAAAAAATGCTGAAAATAAATTTTAAAAAGTTTTTTTTTCCAGCCTGAATCTCCATCTGGGATTGAACTCAGAGTCCTTTCAAAATGACCAAACATTTAGGTTCAGGTCATCCAGTATTTAATCTCTGTCTACTTTAAGGCAATCAAAAGGTAATTAATGTATGTTTAAGTAAGGATCTCCATCTTGGCAAAAGAGTCAGGTGGGATTTTGATTATAGATTGTGCTTGTTTTGCTCTCTCATTCCTGAAGATCCTTTAACCCCATCTTATTATCTCCCTTTCATCAGAGTCTGGCTGATGGCTTCTCACTGACCTTTATCTTTAGCAACACTCTGACACACTCACTGGCGCTTAAATTGTGGCACTAACTTACAACTTGAGAGCTTCTCACTGTCAGAATGGTCAGTGTGAACTCCCCGGCTGTAAAACTGCAGCGAGTGTGGGTGGGACTTCCCTGACAGCAGCTGTCACTACACCGTCCATTCACATCTGCAGCCGGGGCTCGATCAGGAACGCAACCACAACTGCTGCCCAGCATTTCTCAGTCTCATCATGGCCTTTTGTTTCAGTTCATATAAATTTAGAAAAGGTCAGATTTCAACAGCATCAAATAATTAATTATTCCTTTTGCAGTTAATTCAATGATCCATTGAGGCGTCATTAAATAGTACATTTTGGTATGTAGTGGTTTAGCTTTAAAGTATAGCTGCCAACACTTTTTGTGTTAGTGATGATTTTGGTAGTCGTTTAGAAATCCAAAAGTTGTGGGTTCGATTCTAGCTTTCTCCTGTCTTTTCCAATGTTCCCATTGGCAAGGCAATCAAGTTGCCTACCGATCTGTATACGGAGGTGTGTGCATTTGTGAGTGTGGTTAGGCGAACATTGCTCTGGATTAAAGCGCCTTAAGTTGTCTTTATAGAATCTGTTTCAAAAGTGCAGAGATGTCCTGAAAAAAAAACAACACCGTAGATGTTAGACCCTCTGAAACAGAAGCCTTGGTGCCTCATCTGTAGAAATAGAAAGAGTAGTGTCCCCTTATTTTGTTCTAAATGGACTCAAAAGCTGAGGGCCATAATGGGTGAAGTTATTAAACCCACCAGAACAACACAACTGTCAGAGCAGCTGCATAATGGGGACAAAGTATCTGCAAAACAGCAGGTTATGGGGAATAATGTCTATTCCTAAATGGCTCATGTAAGCAAGCATCACTGAAAAAGGTTAAACAACAGTAACATGACTTGGTAAACCCTTTAAAATGTCAGAAAACCAAATTTATCACAGTTAGCAACGGGGTTGGGGGTGTGAGGTTCATCTTGCCTTTTAGCTATTTGATCAGAAAATGTAGTATTTCAAAAAACATTATCATCACAGTTTATCACTGGCTTTGAAAGACTTTGTGCTGACCGACACAATACAGTAATTCTGATACATAACAATAAGCCCAATTCTTTAGGTGGTGCAGGACAGCGCTGTCTCAGGTTGACTGCATCGTCTGCAGACCTGTTTGCCCGGTAAGAAAACTCCAGGGTGTTCGGCACGGGGCCTGTGGGGCCTGTGATCCATCGGCCGCTTTAACAATAGTGGCTTAAGGGTTTTCAGGACCACAGAAGTCAGGGTGACGTGTCTGTAGTCAAGTAACCCCGTTATGGTTTGTTCCTTGCCGATCAGGATGATGGTGGAGCATTTGAAGCAGGAGGGAATGTCACACAGCTCCAGAAACTTGTAAAATATCTAATTGAAGATGGTTCCAGTGGGTCAAAGCGGGTTTTCCAGCAGAAAGGCAAAAATACCGTCAGATCCTGGAGCCTTCCTGAGCGTCAGAGGCTGAAAGAACCTATTTACAACCTCCTCAGTTACCTTTGGTCAGGGCACAGGGTCAAAAGTATGAGGGGAGATGGTTGTAGAGTTGTTGGTGGCGGTGAAGGTAGTCCTTGTGTATACACTTGTGTCTGTGCCATATCTAATTTACTAAAATATATGCTTTTTCACCTTAACAAGCTGGCGCCAGTTTTAACAAAATCTTTTGACCATCTGTGTACTCCACTAAAGAAATACATCACCAAGTCAGAGTCCTCATTTAAACTCCAACACTCAAGGAAATCAAGAGTGTGAATACAGATCAGCTCCATATGGCAGATTACACATTGTGGCCAGAAAGCTTCTTTAAAGCCATGGCTTTAGTCTTCACTCATTTACCGAGACACTTCCAGTTTCTCATTTTGTTTTCAATGCAGGACTGGAGAAAGACCCCTAAAGGAAGCGTTTTTATTATACGAGCTCATAACTGAAGACATCAAAAAACTTCCACTACTCCTTTCAAGCTTCAACTCTTCTGTTCTTTTAGCTTTCTTTTCAGTTAGTTCCTCATTTTAACCAGTTCTTACTTATTTATGTGATGGCTCAAAGATTAAATGCACATTCTGACCGGGGATGGCCTGTACCAGAATCAAGGACTCTGATCCTGCAGACTGTGACATGCTGGTGGGCATATATACGCAGCAGAGAGGCATCGATCTATTAGCACTAATTTGAAACACATTCAAATGACACATCATAATTGTGCTTTGAAATGTTTCCGAAACCTGACTTCCTGGAAAGTAATGATCTATTTCTATGAAATTCGCAGTTAATGACATGCCTAAGGCTTCGTATTCAAAGACCTCAGTTGGTGAGCGATCTGAATAACGAACTGTGCCAGCTGTCAAAGGAATGACTAAGATATTAACCAGCAAGGAGATAGATAAAAAAGAGCTACATGTGATGGTTGAGGCTCGTATGATGTTCTGGAGATCGATTCAAGCCTTGAGGTCAAACCTTTCTTTTCACCGGCACAACACTGGATTGTTTTTCACTCAAATGTATCCAAGCACTTTGTTGTTTAGCAGAACTTGAGCATTCGCCGTTCTGGGCTCCATTTAACCGAGCCTGTCACCAGCAGGCAGAGCCCCATCCGTCTCTGACAGGCTGTTGCTAAACTGGCATAAATATCTGCCCCTCACAATGTGCCAATTATTTCTGCTGTGTCAGAAGTTCTGCACGGCTCAAAGCAAGGATTTGTTGCTTTAGTCTTTTCACTTTCTGCACCATTTCATGCCTCATACCCGAGATCTGGAGTACTTCATCATAAACAGCGTCTTCAGCTCTTACTTTTTTGCATTTTTTTAGATCAAGCAAACTTTTCAACCCCAACAAGAACTTGCTTCATGCTGCAGTGCCACTCTTTAAAATTTCTGTTTTATAAACTTTAGTTTTAATTGGAAGTCTTTTTTATGTTGGAAGGATTTTCAATATTTTCCCGATATATCAAAGTTTTGGTAAAGCTGTTGGTGCAAAACAAAAAGTCAAATATTTCTGTAAACAGAGCCATGGGTAGAGCACTCATCAAAAAGTCTAAAGACATTATGTTTCACTTTAGTCAAGCATGTACAGGTTTATTAATCAATGCATGACCTTTAAACACTCTAGCAGGAACGAGAAGTAATAAACCTCTATTGAACAAGAAAATAAGGACACTTTGAAACATTAAAAGAGCTCCACTCAGTGTAGCGATATTTATCTTTTTTCTATTACACATCCTTTTTAGCTGCTATTAGGTTGATTTAAAAATTATCTAAATTACATTGTCTGCACCTAATTTTCATGTTTGACAAAGGTGTTAAATGCATAGCGTCAAACAGTATTTTACATAAATTAAAGGTTTGCCTCGGAACATCTTTTTGAATTTTTGTCATCCATCTTAATTATTGGTATAGGATCATTTGAGAGCAGTGGGAAGATGAATGATTTATCCATTATTTACCACATAACTGTCTCCAAGAGATTGTTTTCTGTTGGAAAATTGGTGTCTGCAAGCAAAATGAGTAAATATGGAGCAAAATGAGTATTCCCAGATCTTGCAAGAGAAGTGGCCAGCTCTATGAAAACAAGCCCAAAAGAAGTGCGGCAAGCAATGCTGTGATGTAGCAATAATGTTCGGGACAGTCAACTGATTTAATGGGTTTAATGCAGGTAACTTTAATGCAAAAACACGTCAGTGGTTTATGCATATTTCTTTTCTTGCCATTATTACAGATTACACCAAGCTGGAACAGAAAACTGGATTTTAGACCTGTGTACTGTAGTTTCTTTAGTAAAGGTGATGGGTCTGCCGAGCACCACCAGCAGGGTTGTCACTACAACAAGGCTTCACCCTCCATCAAAAATGTAGAATACCCAGTGTCATTTACAATACTGCATGAAAACAGGCGCTGGTTCTGAGCTGACTAAACTAAACATACTGAGCCCTGTTAACAGCTCCTGCATGAACAAGCTTTTCTTCATTTCTCATATTCTGTCTGAGAAAGTCAATACACATTTATTCCCTTGGTATCACATTGATTTTCATCATACAGTGTTTGGAACTAACGCTTATTTAAATCTGTTTTCTGCTCTTCTCTTTGCGCACAGAAATTAAATTTTTATTGTGGAAGAACTCCCACAAACAGCTGCTGTCATTCCCACGGCGGGAAAAGGAGCTTGCGTGCTTCCTCTCACCGCTACTTTAGCATAGGAACCTCACGATGCCTCTCACCGGTGCTAAGGAGCTATAAGGAATCCCACAATCCTTTGCGTGACACGATGTATAAGCACAGCCCGTCTGACGGGAATCAACAAAAATGTCCGGAGAGAAGAGAGTGTGCATTTTGTAGTTTTTTCTGGAAGGCTGTAAGCATGATGATGTCCGAGTTAAAGCTCCTTTCCTGTTTAGAATCAGATATATCAGGAACACCTTTTTACATCGTTCTCAAGCTCAACCATCAAGAGATTTACGCTATGCTTCCTGTGGTTCCATGAAGCCAGCTTGTAAAACCTCACGTGTGTGCAGGACATGGTTGGCTGCAGTGGTGATTTATGAGGTACCAGAATCAGTATAAAGAGGTTCCTGGCCTTTCCAGCTATATGATGGAACTGTTTTCCCGAAGCCTAGTGGCACAATAAGTCCTTGCTAGGTTTGGGAAAGTATGAGTATAATAATTTATCAGAAAAATATCAGTTTTACAATATTTACACAAACATGGAAATTAAGTCCAATCAAATGTATTTTAATTAGCAGCAAAATCACCATTGCTAAAAGAAAGATATTGATTATTATAATATTCTAAAATGATTTAAATTTAAAAGCAGTTCATTAAATGGACATGTTTTAGTCGGCTCCTTAAGATGAAGCTAACTTTTAAAGACAGTGTTGCTTTAATAGGAGGTGGATGCTGTTCCCTTCGTTTAAACACCATGAATGTCCAAGTTTTATTTTTTTCATTTACCTTTGTAAGTGTAGCAGCCTTTGTGGCTTTGCGCTGTAGCGATGAAGAAAAAGCGACTCACTCAGCCACATCTCAGGCATCATATTCAAAGACATTAACCACAGGAACAGTATGATTTAATTTTAGTGGGTTTGAGACCATTACCTTTGAAAACCTCGTTATACATTGGGTGCACAGGACTGACTGAGTGTGAGCTTTGACCTGCACTTGATTAGTTTAAGGTATGTGGCTGAGACTATATAATGGCTAATCATGCAGGTCAATTAGAATCCACTCTTATAAATTAAACATATTTGTTGGGCCAATTTGCTAAGGATATCTTATTGTTTTAAAGAAATGAAACACTTCTTGTACGTATTTTTTAATTGGCTTAAAAATGTATTATGATAGCATTACTGACATTAACAGACAGATGAGGGAAACAAAACGGTTGGCAGCTCTATAATCCAAAACAATTTGCATTGTTTTACTGCAGGGATGAAGTTTGCTCAAGTCTGTTTGTATTGTGTAAACCATGTAATCTTTTAGTCAAACATACTCCGTTTATCAAGGACAAAGTTGCATCCTGTCATAAGCGAATATTAATAAAAGACGTGCTGGCTTTAAAACTCTGGAAGCCGTGGTTCTGCTTGCTGTGGCTTCAGGCAGAATCTTCCGTCCGGTTTAGACCAGCAGCTACCACAGCACCTCTGAATCCCTTTTATATCATCCAAGCTTGAGCACTTTTGCATTTTGCACTGAGGCAAACTAGAAATGAAAATTGCTTTATTACAAATCTTATTTTGCTACACGGTCATATCGGTCCCCTAACATAATTTCTTAAATAAATAGCCCATTGTATAGTTGTTCATTTTAAATGTTTTAATTTTCACACTGAGTCTTTGAAGGTTTCTGTAATACTCAGAAGAAAATAGAATTCTTAAGTGTGCTCACAAACCACATAATCCTTAATTGTATCCCCTTTTTGTTTAAGTAAATGGTGTGTTTAAGCAAGTTATGGTTCCACTTCTTTCAGCTGCTGTCACGGATTTTCTAATTTTTTTCTTAATTTATACAATTATGTTTTAGAAAATAAGTGCTGAATTTGAAGCCCGCAGCCACAAGTCATCTAACTTAAAAGAAAAGGGCAATGTTAAATTCTATGGTAAAATCAAAGTGTGTGTGATTAAATTTAAACATAGCAAACACAATTAATCTAGCTGTTAACCAGAATTGAAAAAAGAATCTTTTGTCATGTTGAAGGAGTCAGATATTTAACTGCAACCTTTGACTCAGCAGTTTTCTGCCCATAAGGAGAAATCATGTAGTTCTGACTTGCAGCTTTATGTAATAAATACAATAGACACATAAATAGGAGGAAAGATTGTACAAATTATGTTTAAAGTGGCACCATGTAACTATTAGCCACAATTGGGTGTTGGACCTCCAGGTTCAGCACCCCTGAAGGTCACTGATAATGCTCACTGTCACAAAATTAAACAGTCTCCCTCTGTGTTTTGGAATCTGATAGCAGACCACTTTGGACTAGCAGATTCAGAACTCATTGAGTTACTTGGAAAGACAAGGCCACAATCACCCCTTTAGATTAAAGCCTACAGCAAAGAACCAAAAACATGTCTGATCAGGATCTATCGTGAAGACATGACGGAGTCAACCTACTGAAGTTACATGGCCGAGCTTTCAGAACGTATTGACCTGAAAAATAATGTCATACATCTCAAACACTTGGGTCAAAACTTACACGGTTCTGCTTTAATGTGCACATTGAGAGGGAAATTAATATTTCACAATATTACAAAATAAACGCAATTTTAGAAAGTTCTCGTTAAAAGTTTCAGACCCCACAGCAACTTTATGATACCCGTAATCTATACTAAATTTCAAAAATAACAATAAAAACAATGTTGCTGCCCAGGAAACACAAAAAACATCTGAACTGAGGCATTTAAAGTATAAGTGCTGCCAACAGAAAGGAAAATTATCACAAGCATCATTGGCTTTTGTGTACACAAGTTAGTGAGTTGATGTGATCTAGAATATGGGCTGCTCTAGATTACTTTACCTGCTTTGCTCAGTTTACCCGTTTTGTTGGAAAGCAGTTATTTCTCTCACTTACTCTCCTGTCCTGATCCTCAGCAGCTGCATCAGATAAGTCGCGCTGAGTTTAAAAAGCTCTGCCTGTTGGTTTATGTGTGAACAGATCAAAAAAACTGCTTCTCTCCGTTGAGAATTCATTGAGGACTCGAGGTTTGGTCGGACAAGGACTCTTTCTGTTCAGCTCACTGCACACATTTAGGCACACACAGTATACCAGAGAAAGAGCCATCATTCAGCACATTCGTGTTTCATGCAATGGATGACGTGAAAAAAAATTGACGTTAAACAAAATTCCAAGGATTGGTTATAAAAGACCAAAATGACCGTGCACAGATAAGCGGATATAGACGATGGATGGATGGACCAATAGGTGGCTTGTTGTGAAAAAAAGGTGTTGAGTGGAATCTGTGGGTTAGGCTTTATCTCCCCCATAGTGGAGATGAAGGCTCCCTCTGCCTCAGGTTAACCTTGATCCTTGCTGCCGCTCTGACCGTTTTGCTATCCCTATTTAGATAGCGTGTTGCCGTGCGAAGCTCAGAGCCTGCATCAAAGCAAGCTGTCCATCTATGTCAGAACTCTGTCTCGTACAATGCAGCTGACTGCTGTTTTGAACCCTAAGCAAGTATTCACGCCTCCTCCCTCCCTTCTTTCTGTTTTGCTTTCACCCTGGCAGTGGGCTTCTGAAAGCTGAACTCATAGAGGCATGGCCAGGTTGATCGCTATCACAAAAAAAAAAAAAAAAACAAAGGCAGAGATTTATGTATAACCAGTTTCAGTGTCGATTGAATGTTTTGTTTTTCAAAAAGCCACAGAGATTATTTGATTAGCTTGGGAATTTTAACTTTGTTAACATACCCTTCAAAGTATGAAGCTTGTGACCTTGGCAGTGAACTTTGTGTTCAGCTGTATTTGTCAGCATGCGCTGTGTGAATTTGAGCTCTCCTGGGGTCCTAAGCAGCCTCATACATCCAACCCTGTACCTTCTGTTCAGATTGTCATTGGAAATTGCACGAACGACACTCAGAGCAGGTAAATATTTACGGTGTTTGGGAACCAGTTAATGTGGGTCAAACTAAACTGACCCACACTGCAAAAACGGATCTAAAAATTAGTAAAATGTTCTTAAAAATAGTGTTTTTGTCATTGATTTGAGCAGGTAAATAATATTATCTAACAATGGAATCAGTATTTTGACCCCAAAAATAAAATAATTAGACATCCTGCACTTGAAATAAGATGATGGAGATGAGTTGTTCCGATTATAAGTGTGAAAATCTTATTCCCTTGGCAAATCATCTTATTTACCTGCTCTAATCAAGGACAAATACACTAATTTTAAGAACATTTTACTTATTTTTTAGTGCCACTTTTGCTGTGTAGATCAAACTGCAGGCAGTCATTTAGAATAATCCATCCCTCCATTGTCTCCAAATGCTTAATCCATGCAGGGTGGTGGTGCTGATGCCTAGCTCCGGTGAGTGACAGGGGACACCCTGGACAGGTTACCAGACCATCAATTTAGACTCCAATTAACCCCACCTGCATGTGTTTGGGCTGTGGGAGGAATCCCAAGTGCAGGGAGTGAAACCATGCATCTGAGGTTAGAACGTGCAAACCCCACAAGCTTCCTGCTGTGAGGCAACAGAGCTAACTACTGCACTACCCTGCAGCGCAGAATCATAAAGAAGAGATCTAAATCTTTTATTCCTTCTTTATTCAACATTCAGCCACCACATACTATACAGCACAGAAGGATGTCTTTGCTCCACAGGTGTGTATTTCAGTGTGTATCTTTCCCTCACTGCACATGTTTAGCGTTGGTTTTTGATCTGCTGGATTTGCTCCAGCGGAAATTCAGCAGAGCAGGATTTCACATATTCAGATAGACAGCCATAAACCGAAATCAGCTGTGGGAAATGAACGGCTGAAACAAACTCCTCTGATCTCCTGAACTTTGATTTAGCACGACTGAGACTCCACCGCTCCACACCAGATTCTCCACAAAGCCTGATTTATTCAGCGCCGCCCGCCATCCTGCCCGCTCTGCATCCTCTCAGCGCTCCAGAGCAGTTTGCGCTAAAATAGCATCTCTGTTTCCATCAGCGGTGTCCTTCCCGTCACAGCAGACTTTCATACAGTGTTGGACACGCTGTCAACTGCAAAAAGCTCAAACCAGACAGTGACGCCATCCACAGCATGAGCAGCCAGCTGTCTGTCCTCTTAGTTTCATGCTGACTTACTTTATGAAGGGAATGGTATAAACCAAGTGGAAAGATTTCATGCATATAAAGTTAAATTACAACACCTCTGCATATAAGTACATCTAGGATTCATTAATGGACATTTGAAAAGTGCACACTATTGGGCTGCAGAGACAAAAATTAATCCAAACTAATGCATACATTTTGCAAGGATGGGTTACATTTTTCATTAATTAAATGCGTAAATTGATCCAGTGTAAACTTTACATACCAACTGAATGAAACAACAATAACGTTTGTCAAACAAACTGCTTTATGGCACTTTCTAGACAGAAAAGATATTTTTTTCCAAATCCCTTCCCGTACTGTTGGTTTGTCATGAAACTCTGGATGTGTTAAGCTCTCTCAGTAACATGTCATCTTTCAAGCCGTAGTTCACGTTATTTTAAAAACTTAGGTTTTGCTCCGAGGATTAAGCCTTCTGATCACCTTCCTCTCTGAAGAGATGATTCTGACTCAAATCCGTCACAAGCTCCCGGCTCTAATTTAGGAGCAGTCCTAGACCTGCTACTTAGGCAGTGTCTTCACTCCACCTGACATTAAACGTTTCCTTTGAGGATGTGCAGAGTCAGACTTCAGCACTAATGTATGCAAAACTGAGCTGCCAAAAGCACAGGAGCACAGCTCTTAAAATATCTGAATATTTGAAAACAGATACATTTATCAGTAACATGTTAAAGCTTCTTGAACCATCAGAAATGGGATCAAAAGGTCATTCATGCTGAGTACCCCTGGCAAAGTCATAGTTTTCATAGCTATGATCATAACACTTGGTACATCAACAACTACACTGCCATTGGGGTAAAGTTTCCTCTGTTAGTGTTACATCTAAATTTATGTGGCTGCAGATGAACACGGATTATAGATTTATTTTCCTCTGCAGCCAAAAGGTGGAAAACTTGGTAGGGTGATTTTGACTTTTGATTTATTTGCTTATAATAAAGATCCCTCCACAAGTCCCCTGATTGTGCCCTGTGATATTTGGGACATAGATGTTGGCAGCACATCCTTAAAGTCCTGTAAACTGCAAGGTGGGTTCTCCAAACCATCCCAGGGCCATTTCTGCTTTATTGCAGGACATATTATTGTGCTGAAAGAGGCCACAGCTCCAGGGAATTCCTCTTCCATGACAGAGTGAACATGTCCTGCAGAAATCCTTAGGTAGGTGGTACAGGTCAAAATATCACAATATAGGTGGTAGGAACCAGCATCCCTGAGGAACGCTGTTCAAAGCATTACACTGCCTCCGCCACCTAACATCTTCCCATAGTGGATCCTGAGGCCATGCGTGCTCCGGGTAGCATGGCCCTGGCCAAAAAGGAATTAGGATTTGTCAGAACACACCTTCTTCTTCCATCACATTGTCCATTTCTGATGCCCACTGTTTGCGTTTTTCAGTGCAGGCACGGTCCAACATGAGCTGCTAGACTGGTCTGCAACTAAGCAGCCCTATAAGCAACAGACTGCTTGGATCCAACCAAGTGTCACGCTTATTTTCAACAAACTTTTTAAATGTCACAAAAAAGAAAAGGAAAAATGCTAATTTTCTTTAATATTTTGCTTCATTGAAAGTGGTGCACAAAGGTTGTTAGCAAGGTAGCCACACATTTTAACTGGTTATAATTCAGAAAGATTTTCAAATAATCTTCATATTTTCATATCCCAGAAATAGCGTTGGCTTTGGTGAATATACTTTACTGGTGAGAGGGGGATCTCTACAATGAGCTCATATTCCTGCCGTCTATTCCTTGGCTGTTCTTGGACATTTGACACCCTCTAACTTTTGCTCCTTCTCAAAGTCCACGAGAATACATTTTCGAAAAGTTAGTGTTCTTACAAAATCTTTCACCTCAGCAATCTTTTGACAATCCTGATTACATTCAACACACTGCTTCAACACAAGAAATCCACTGCCGCTCTTTAATTTGGTATGAATCTGTGTGTTTTCTTCTCTTCCACATGACATTTAAACTTTAAACCTGGCCAACAATGAGAGAGAACAAAGTGTCCACTTGCTGTCTAATCTCTCCTACTCACAAACACGTACTGGGATCAAGCCACACTTGGTGCCAAGGAGGGCGTCTGGTTTGTGATTCTTACGGTTTCATCTTCGCCTTTTGAACATGATTGGATCCTGTTGGCTTCTTTAAGCCATGACCTTCAGTGACCTTCAGCATCCGCTGGAGTCGTTCACAGCTGAGAGCTGCGATTAAAGTGGCTGAGTCTGATGCCAGAGAAAAAAACACAAAAACAATTGGATGCTCCCTGGTTCAGGGGTCAATCTTTGCTTGAAGCAGAGACGTTTCAGGATTTTGGTGTTTTGTCTACGAGCGATTGTGATTGAAGTCTTGTCTGCACTAATGCAGCTGCTGCAACAGGCGGTCCTGCTTAAGAAAGAGCAGAGGCAAAAAGAAAAGCTCTCATTTTTGTTGGTCTCAGCAGATCATGAGCAAAAGGACCAATTATTTCATACAAGCAGCTAACATCAGCTTCCTCAAAATAAGTTTGCCGATCTAAAATTCTGAGATAGCATGAGGATCTCCGTCGTGTTGGAGGCGTCGGAGAGGACCACTGCTCCTCTGCACTGGTGGTTCAATCATCTGATGAGGATGAAACTATGACAGCCACACTTTCCAAACTCATCTCTGACTTAAAAGGATGTTTTTTTTTTTTTTTTTTTTTATTGACAGCAGTGGAGAAGCAATTGGTCAAACTGCTGCTGCACTGATTTTATGGGGAAAATTACTCAGCCATGCTGTGCACAAAGACAAACAGCATGTGATATATACTTTTATTGCTGAGACATTACAGGGACTTTAAATAACTGTCCTACATGAATGGTTTGGATCCTTTTTTTTTTCTTCACCAGACGTCAATATGGTCATTTCAACACCAAAGATGGGGCTTTCTCCTTGAGGCGTTTTAGAGAATCGATGAAAATCATAAGTTTCCACATTCCCATGAGAACAGCTAAACTGGAGCTGTGATAAGTTTATTACAGAATTACATTAATAAAGAGTATTTCAACAAGGAAGCATTTTAAGGAGTGATCCTTGAATGATTTAGTTATAACTAAAACAATGGATTTTGGAGGTTTTCAAGTGTTTTGGTACCCTAACCCTCATGCCTGAGATGGGTGGGTTCATGAGAGAATGTGCTGGGTAAGGCAGGTATTATATATAGCTGTAACATACAGGCAAAGATAGTTTATTTTTATAACACTTTTCAGTAACAAGACAATTTAAAGTGCTGTACAAGAACAAAGAAACAATACAGAGGAAAATGAAACCAAGGAAAAGACAAACATCACATTAACAAAGGGACAAGCTAAGCAAATCCTTGACTAGACTTCTTTCATATATTAACAAACATACAGAAAGCATAAAATCACTGTGCTTAATTGTTTCTATTGATAATAAGAAATAAGCAAATCATTCAGGATTTCTGATCTAAAGTAGTTTTGTTCAACTTTTCTAAGAGCTACAGTTAAAATAAAGAAATAAGATAAAGGGAAAAAAAAGGTTCTCTTAAATTTTCACCTTCAATGTTCCTTTCAGGAAAGGAAACTACTGTTAGCTACTTTCTACAAAATCACTTGAAGCCAGGATGCAGATGCCTTCTCAATGTGACAAGAGAAGATGAGGTGTTGTAGTTAGCCAACACTGTTATGCCTCTGAGGCAACAAACTAGGTGCTCACAGCCTCATAGTGACCGACTTACGTAAAGATTGTCCAGCTTTGAAGCTTAATGGTGTTATGTGAGACGGTCTTTAATAGCAGATGGGAATTTAAAGCCAAAACACGCCGGGACCAATGCAGTGTGTGTCTTGCCATTAACACCTACTGGTTAGATTGTGGTAAAGTGCATTGATAGGACTTTAGCCAATAATAGGTTCTTCAGTAGCGGTGACACTTGAAAACAGAAAAAGCTGAATATTCCCAGTACACTTATTGTGTTTTAGCCTTAGAATGAGAGAAATCTGCAACACATTTTGTGAATTGTGCTCAATGTTGACCATGCTGAGTTCAACTCGATACCTCATTTGTTTCTCCAGTGCAGGGTTGATATTTAAAAGTTCACATAAGCACAGGAAATTACTGGCTTTGTTGGTGATTTATGAAGGGCTGGACAGCTTAGAAAGGGGCTGATCTTTGCAGCTTAATGATGAAACCATTTTTTGAAAGAGGCTAAAGGTCCCTCGTGTCACCACAGCGGCTGAGGCTTTTCTTTAGACTTCTTTCCAAACTGTTCTTTGACGTTCTGGCCATCAAAGGAGAACTAAGTTATTAATTCCTCCAAGACATTTGTGATTATCTTAAAGAAGAGCGGGAAATCTTTCCAAACCCAAATTGAGGTCTGAAGTTACACGTTTGCTTTTCCCGTCTGCTGTAATCCAATTATTTTGCCTCCATTATGCATTGAGCCTTTTCTGCCGCGCCACTGTGTTGAGCACCACGGGCTGTTTGGCCCACTGTCATAGCAGTGTGCTCATGTAAACAAATTGAATTTGTGTAACCTTGCTGACGGGTACAAACTGCAGGGTCCAGTCTGGCTGGGCAGAGCAGCGTCCCTGATGTTTGGAGCCCAGTGGAAACATAGTTATTACGGCCAGAAAGAGTGAACTCACCGCCTACAGTGGCAGTCGGCTTGTTTTGTGGTATGGATGATGAAGTTGATGTATGGATCCCTCGCATGCGCAGAACAGCCACAGTCTCTCCACCCAGTGATGAATTGCTTCAATACTTTAGGCTATTGGACGGACTGGAGCACACAAGATCTCATCTCTACTCCTCCTTTCCATTTTCCCCGTTTTCTATTTTGGCAGATCTCAAATAAATTGTATTGTTTTGTTTTTTTCCTTTTGTTCCGTCGTTGCTTCTCTTCTATCCTTCCTTGTTCCTCCATCTATAGAGCAGCTTCTTTTGTCAAACTTTTAATGAGGTAAAAGGTATGCAAGGCTGCACTGGAAACACTTGACAAAGCACTTTTGAAAGATTAAGGCTGACTAACAGCACCGCGGTGCGTCGCTGCCTTTGTCTCTCCACCCTTTTCTTTCTCTGCATCTGTCCACTTGAGCAGGAGGCTGCGAGGATGAGCATTGCAATAGAGGCGAGATTAAAATCGGATGTGAATTGGGCTGGAGATTGGTTCGCAGACTGAAAATGGAAGCAGAGAGAACACTGGGGGGACAGATGAACAATGAGGGAAGGTCACCCGTAGGGCGTTGGTGCTAGAGGACAGACGTTGCTACTGAGTTTCAGCAAAAAAATTGACTGGGATGCAGGATTTGCTTTAGTATTTGCTTGGAAAGTATATTATCATCACATTTTTCTACCACCTATTCAGTGGTATGACGGCGTCTTCTCTCCAAGAGTATCCAGAGGCTGCTTTAAAACACATCTGTCAACCACCGTTTTATGTCCCCCATTAAAGCACTCAGGATGTTATGTGGCTTTTAGCCAGCATTTCTTGTTATTAGTCACCTTTAAGTGAATTTAATGAGAGAAGACCTACGACAAGAGTCAAATTAGTTGTCATTTCTTGCTAATGACTTGTGCTAATCATTTAGGTTCAATCATTTAGACCAGTGGTCTCCGTCTCCAGTCCTCGAGGGCCGGTGTCCTGCAACTTTTAGCTGTCTCTGCTTCAACACACCTGACTCCAATATGAGCTCATTAGCAGAGCTCTGCAGAGCTGCACTGCATGCTACTGAGGTTGTTTAGCCATTCGATGCATGGATGTGGAGCGAGGGGACACATCTAAAAGTTGCTGGACACCGGCCCTCCAGGATTTGAGTTTGAGACCACCGATTTAGACTATTCATGAGTTCATGGAGCTCATATTGATTTAATGATTGTGCAGCTTGTCTTTTATTCCCTTTTTTTATGGTAGGTTTTCACCACCAAAAAGCCTAAGCTGTTCTGCTGTATTGATGGGTGACTGCCCTCTGTTTTGCAGAGCAAGGCATCAAAATAGTAGAGCACTTGATGGATTGTTTGTTGCAGTAGGAGTCAGAGACACTTTCCATAAAACTTTCATGTAGTCTGCTTTCCTCTTTGCCTCAGCGGGAGTTTCTGTTTGGATCGTAGTTCTTGTAGAGTGGCCCTATTGATTCTTGCATTTATTTTTAACTGCACTCTCCCCCCATTTTTTTTCTGCTTCACAGTGGCAAACATCTTGTGGCGAGAGGAAGGTACGTCTGGAATGCTCCTTTTCTTCTTTAGCATTCATTAACCTGAGTTAATTGAATTTGTGTAATAGAGTTACTGAACTGTGATGGGGAGGATTAAATGATTTGTTACTTTAATCATAGATAATATTGCTGCCAGCTTGTTTCCATTCTAAATGTCTAGACTTTGCAGCCTCAGGGTTTTTTTTGTTTTTTTTCAGGTGTGTAATAAACCTGTTGTTCTCCTGCAGGTCTCGGCATTGGAAACATGTTTTACGTGTTCTATGAAGACGGGATTAAAGTGATCCAGCCAGTGGCGTGTGAGATCCAGCGGCACATTAAGCCCAGTGAGAAGCTGCTGGCTCTGCAGGTGAGTGGTCATGAGAAAAGTCCAAAACCATCAAAGTACTTAATCAACTAAACCCTCTATCTTCCTTTCGTTTGATGTAGAATTTCAGAAAGACCTCATTAAGTTATATAATTTAGTGTTTGCACATGAGATCTCTGTGATCAAATAGTTTTATTTTCTTTCTTCAGAATTCCACTGTAGAGAAAATGGCACTAATCTCAGCTCTGCTACTTTTAATTGGTATTTTTTTGTCTAATTCCTTTTTACTCAAAACTTGAAAGGTCAACCAAGTTTTGTTCCAAAACTGCAAACCGATATGTTGATTTTCTTGGCAGAAAACCCATCTTAGAAACATGATAGATACATGATACACGTAACAAATGTTCATACTTAGTCACATTCAGAGCTTGCTGGTGTCCCACATCATAATAGGATCAGAGCACATCCAGTGCCTTGCTGAATTATTCATGCCGCTTAAAACATTTCTCCACGTTTTCCTGCAGACGTCAATGTATTCAAATAGTCCAACACAAGTTAGCTCAAGTAAAGTGAAAGGAAAAAATGAGACATGGTTTTCAAACATTTTCAGATATAGAAATTTGACAAGAGTGGCGCCACCTGCAAATTACAGCTGCAGGTCTTTGAGAGTATTTCTTTTTTTTTTTTTTTTTTTTTTTGCTCATTATTCTTAAAAAGAAAAGAAAATGACTCAAACACCGTCAGATTTGTCGGAGTGTCTTTGTTAAAACAAATCTCACATCATGTCTTCCGCTCCACAATTAGACACAAGATCAAATCAATAGATGGTGGTTTGTAGGTGTAACACAGTAAAATGGGAAAAGCTTGAAACATTACTGTATGAGTGCTTCCAGATATAATTAGATCACAGCTCAACAGTAGGCTTCCTTAAGCACCTGCATGACGTACAGCTGAGTCGTCTTCATCTCTGGGTGCCACGTCTAAATGGAAAATATGGAGCTGTCGTGGTTGCTCTTGCTTTTCAAATTAGTGGAACAAGCTTTGAAAACAAATATTGTTTCAGGTTTTCCACAGAAAGGCTGAATAGATGAAAGAGAACAACACAACTTTGAGTTGTAAATGTCAGAGACTTCAGTACCACAGACAATGTAACAAAGGCTGCCTATTTTAAATCAAAGATATTTTTCAGATGTGGTGTTCCTTAGATTTAGCTCTTGGGCAGAAAGCTAAAGCCTCCTTTTTATTAGGGAAATCTGTTATTTGTTACATTTCTTTTTATTAGAGCCTTAAATAAGTTTGTCTACACGTTTTTTTTAAAGTACTCAAGGCACAACGGGGGGCACTTTACCATGTCGAGCTGGCCAGTTTAATTTAATTCATTGACAGACTACATGCTATCCGAGTTGGTTTCGCTCCTCAGCGGACTATTTTACACCCAGCTACCCCTCCCTAAATCACCGTTTATCACCGGCGCTCTCAGGCAGAAAAACATTCAGAGCAGCAAACCTGATAGATACCTGTTAGATTTACATGTGTTCTGGAATAGACGCTTTTCCTCCGAGCTGCTTTTCATCCAGCAGCCCCGTGCTGACTGGATGGAGGTTATACATAAAGCGAAGCCGTTGAATGCACAACAATCAGCCAAGTGTTCCTCTGAGAGGTGTGTTTGTATTAGGACATCAATCACCGCGAGTGTTGTGATGCCACTTCTGGAGCCGTCTCACTGCCCTGCATTGTGAACACGAGGCCATTCCCAGCATGACGCTCACATTTTCTCCATCACAGAGGGGCATTGATTGATTTGTTATGGTAATCACACAGGCCATTCATTATTATTACCCACCATATAGAGTAATAAACTGTGATACACACTGTACTAAGGAAAACACCTTGATGTTCAGTGGTACTAAAGTCAGGGTTTTGTCTATGCTCAGCAAAAAGCACGATCTGTGAGGTTCTTACTGCTGCCACATAGAAGTCTGGATTACTATTTAGTTAAAAAATGTAGTTCAATCACTTTGTAAAGTATGGCCCTTTTCAGAGATACTCTGCTTTCCATTAATCAGGCATCAATTGACCACATCAGATTGGTTTCTGAATAAATGTATCATATTTTCCTAGCTTGATCAAGTTAGGACCTGATCAATATAGAATAACTCCTGAAGTTGCACATCAGCAGATTGACTAAATAGTGGGTCTATTTGGATTCACGTCAGCTTTTCAGAGGAATCAAACAGATTGCTGTTGGAAAAAGGGCACCAACTAAACTTCATCTTCAACAAACAATAGAGAAGGAATTAGCAAAAGTTACAAGTAAAAAGTAAAAAGATGGAAAACAAAAAACAAAAACTGAACCATTTGTACATGTGGATTATATGTACAAACATAAGCATTTGTTTTGCATCATCTGTTTGTCACAAGTCACTAGAAACATTTTTCAATTTAATTACATTTATATAAAGCTAATTAACAACACATGTCATATCAAGGCCATTTACAAATGGTAAATGGCTTGAGCTTGTACAGTGTGACGACCTCAAAGCTCTTTGCACTCTTTACACCCATTCACACCTTGATGGTGGTGACCTATGTAAGTAGCCACAGCTGCCCTGGGGCAGACTGATAGAAGCGAGGCTGCCATACAATGGTGCCACCGGGCCCTCTGACCATCCCCAGCGGACAATTTGGGTGAAGTGTCTTGCCCAAGGACACAACGAAAGACACAGTCGGAGCGGAGGAAAGTCAAACGTCAAAGTCAAAGTCAAATTCAATCAGATCCTCCAGGTTGGTGAGAAAGTTTCCTCTCTAAGGAAACCCAGCAGGTTGCATCAAGTCTGTCCAAGCAGCATTCACTCCTCCTGAAAGAGCGTAGAGCCACAGTGGACAGTCGTCTGCATTGTTGATGGCTTTGCAGCAATCCCTCATACTGAGCATGCATGAAGTGACAGTGGAGAGGAAAACTCCCCTTTAACAGGGAGGAGAACCTCCAGCAGAACCAGAACCAGGCTCAGTGTGAACGCTCATCTGCCTCCACCCACTGGGGCTTAGAGAAGACAGAGCAGAGACACAAAAAGCACAAAAGCTCACATTGACCTAGGAGTACTTTCTATGTTAAATGGTAATAGTGGATGATCTGTCCTCCCCTGATGATGTCACAGCTAACACCAGACCAGGTGCACCTACTATGAAGAAAAAAATGACAGAGAACAAAAAGTTAAAAGCTGAAATAACAACAAACAATGCAAATTGGAGAACACAAGGAGAACTCAGCAGAGTGAGAGAAATAGACTCTGATGTCCTCCAGCAGCCTAAGCCTATAGCAGCATAACTACAGAGGTAGCTCAGGGTAACATGAGCCACTCTAACTATAGGTTTTGTCAAAAGGAAAGTTTTAAGTCTAGTCTTAAAAGTAGACGGGGTGTCTGCCTCACGGACCAAAACTGGGAGTTGGTTCCGCAGGAGAGGAGCCTGATAGCTAAAGGATCTGCCTCCCATTCTACTTTTAGAGACTCTAGGAACCACCAGCAGACCTGCAGTCTGAGAGCGAAGTGCTCTGTTAGGAACATACGGGGTCATCAGAGCTCTGACATATCACAAAAGAAAACTAGAAAATATTCACTCTGGAACACTGGATATAATAAAATTCACAATTGACTTTTATTTGGAAAAAGAAAAAAAACTGTCCATCAGTTCTCTTTCCATCTCTTAACTGAACGCTACTTTGTCCTGGTCTATCACACAAAATCTCAATAACATAAATTTGTGGCTTTAAAGTGACAATATGTGGAAAGGTTCAAGGGGTGTGAATACTTATGGAAAATGCTGTATTTGGATTCCAAAATGCAAGAAAAAAGGATGAGAAAAGAAGACTCATGAATGAAACAGACAACAACAGTCAATCATTAGTCTCAGCAGCAGTCGTACTCCTACTGCATAATTATCCCAGAAGGCTTTCTGACCCAGCTTGATATTTTTCTGGGAGCTGATTCTGCTCTCTTTGAGTCGGTCACTGACCCAGAAACCACTGATTTAAGCTGATGGACAAAGATTTTCCCACACTTACATGAGATTTAAAAATATTCTTAAAATCAGCTGTTCAGTATAATGTTTCTCTATTCAAGCTACATGTGTTTTCAGTTACTTTTTTCAACATTTTAGCTGTTTGATCTCAAACATAAAAATACTTACAAGATAAAGGCATCCTGTGCAAACCTGACTAGGCTTCATCAGCACTTAACTAAACTCTCTCTACTTTTTATTTCCTGTCACCAGAAGCATTATCTGAGCCTTCAGTGTTCAGACACAAGGCTGTTTACTGTAAACTGTGAGGATTAGCCAGCCGGTTAGAAACAAATAGCAGGTGGACACATGACTAAACTCAGCAAAATAATTCTCCCACGCCTTTTGAAAAAACAAATGCGCATGGAAGGGGTCCAGTTTCTAGCAGCTGTTATGTCTGATGAATCCATACATCAACATGCGAAACTGGCAAGTGCAATGATCCTCCCCTTTCTCTAATTATACAGCCTCAAAGAGGGTTTGTTATTGGCAATTATCTCCCACAAAGTCAGCATTTGTGTCATAAATGCAGATTTGCACATATCACAACCCCCCCATATTTTATTCATCACCATTAAGAGGAAAACTCCTTTGCATGTACACTCTGTTTTGTAGTTGAAAGGAAAGTATTTCTTTTTAAAAGGCTGTCAGTTACAACTTAAGTCACATACATAAAACCCACCCACACACTCTGACATATGCAACACACGAAAACTGAGAAAATTGAAGCCGCCTCCATTCACACCCTCAGCTGGGTGTCGGATGTTCGATTTCTCACCTCCTAAAGGCGCGATAAGTGAGATATTTATGGTCCATAGCATCAAATGACCACTGTGTGGGTCTGCAGGGGTTACGCAGGGTTCAGTACCAATGACTCAAACTTACCTCTGCAAGTGCAGGAATTTCTACATTTTAAAACCATTGGAGGCGAAACAATGACAGATGGGGCTACATCTGGACTTCAAATGAGATTATAGTTAATGGAGTCTGAGGTGGGTGTTTTTTTATGATGGCAGAAAAACTAAATTACTGTCGTTATTTTGTATATTTGCATTTTGACATGACCTGTTGCTGGATCAGATTTCTGGGTAGCACTACAGTTTAGGAGCTTTGGAGAGTGTGAAGGGAAGAAAATCTCCCGAGGCAGAAGGCTGACATGTTTCCAGTTGGCAGGGAAGCCTGGAGCTGCCAGGACTAGAAGCTGAGCAGCTGTAGATCATCTGCAGGGTTTGTCCTGGACTTTATATATGGACAAATGAGAGTCATTACAAAGATTTTTCAGGAAACCGCAAAGCTAATTTATCTAAGTTGCCAAAATAACACCACTCATGCCACCACGAGTGAAAAGGCTGCAGTGGTAAACAACACACACACACAAGCACGGCTAGGTGAAGGTAATTGGTTTTTAATGAGATGTATTTTCATGTGATGGGGAAAACAATTTGCTCAAAGTAAACGTGTCTGGGCTTGTGTTTTTGCAGGAGGAGGTGTGCCCCGCCTCGCCTGGAGAGGTGGTGCAGAGGTGTGTGTGGTCATCAGCTGTCAACGTCAAGGACAAGTTTATTTATGTGACACAGCCAACCTTGAACCGAGTGCTGGTAGTTGACGTCCGGACTCAGAAAGCTATCCAGGTAATTTCGTGGAGAAATTAGAAAAGCGGGTTTCATGTCAGTCTTGGATCGCTGAAACGTGTGACACCTCTGCACTGAACAAATGATTTTGTTTTTGCCTTTTTAAAAACGTGAAGGTTTTCGGCGTTTCACATTGATTGAAGGCAGTGAGTCATAAAAATAAATGGCTGCCTTGCTGATTTAAACTGAGGATGCATTTCTATGAGGATACCAATCCAATTTAAAAGAATGCTTAGAATTAGCTTGAGTTAGGGGAGTGAAGGTGTAACGGAGCAAACAAAGACTGGTCCGATCCAACAGAAGAGCTGCTGGAGCTGACATTGCTGAAGATGTTACTGCTGGTTCTGATCCAAAACTCTCAGAGGATACATTCTATCACAGTTGGCTGTTTCAGAATACCAGTCAGAATTAGTGGCCAAGATTGTGTGCACAAACCAGGAACTTGACTTTGGTTTTACACGCACAGCTTAGAGACATTAAGTCTAAACTTTAGAGGAAATAAACCAAAGGATAAAAACAGCGGTATGTATGTGTACATCAGACCGATTTATTTTAATATACAGTATGGATCAGAAAAAAGTAAAGGCAGGTGTTGTTAGTGCATACATGCTTATGTTGTTTCACAGCAGAGCAGCTGACTACTCAGACTGTGAGGTGTTCATTGTGCTCATCAGAGAGAGAGAGACAGAGCCTGGGGGAAGAAACTATCTCTGTGGCGCCTGGTTAACATAAATAGCATTCAGTGGCCCGACCTGAAGGTAAAAGTCTAAACAGGAGGTATGGTGGTCAGCAGGAATGTTGGCTAACCTTTTCCCCATCCTAGACCTGTACAGGTCCTGGATGGAGGGATGGATGGGAGGTCTGATGATCCGCTCTGCAGATCGGGTAGTTTTACAGTCTGGGCCTGTCCTGTTTTGTGGATAAGTCAAACCACATGGTTATGGATGAAGATGGGATAGACTGAATAAGGGCTGTATAGAAGATAATCAGCAGCTCCTGTAGAAGGTTTATTTCCTGATTTGCCAGAAGATCATCGATGCTCGGTGTGTGTTTTTCTGAACAGTGTCTGTCTGTGTGCGCACCAGCTCAGGTCCTGAGAAAGAGGGATTCTTAGAAACTGGATCCCCTGTAGACACAGAGTTGATGAAGTTGGTAAGGGGAGGCAGTGTGGGGAAGTCCACCATAATCTGTGCAGGTTTTGGTGAGTTTAGCTCCAGCTGGTTCTGACCAGCCAATCCACCTCCTGTCTGTATGCAGACTCATCGACGCCCTGCATCAGACCAATGATAGTGGATTGGTCTGGAACCTCAGGAGTTTCACAGACAGGTCTGGTCAGATGCAATCATTTGTGTACAGGGAGAAGTGGAGCCGGTGCTGATAGTTCTTCTCAAGGAGTAGAGGCTTTCCACTCTCACCTGCTGCTGGTTAGTCAGACAGCTGCTGATCCACTGACAGGCGAAAGCCGGCACTGTGAGCTTCTGGCGGAGGATGTCTTACTTGATCAGGCTGAAGTCCACAGACAGGATCCTGATGTATGTCCCTGAGTGGTTCTGGTGGGGCAGGATGAAGTGTACTCCCAAACTCACAGAATCATCTGCTGTCCTGTTTGCCCTGTAATCAGACTGCATCTGGGGGGTTTAAGATGTTCAAATTCTTCAACACCAGTTGCTTAAAGGAGCTCATGGCCACAGCCGTCAGGGCAACTGAGCAGTCATTTAATGCTATGATAGTGCATTTCAGGGAGACCACAGCTTTTAAAGCAGGAGGGAACATCAGACAGCTTTAGAGACTTGGTAAACATTCAAAGTGAAGATGGGGAGCATTGTGATGAATTGGGTCATGTCCCATGGGGGAACATTGTGTCTTGCTATTTGTGTGGATGCTCTCTCGACATTTTCCATCTACCCAAGCCTTGTGGCAGACCAGCTGTGGCCTCTTTAATTAGGGTAATGGTTCCTGTCACAAAGCAAGCATGGTTCAGGAATGGCCTGAGGAGTACAGCAACCAGTTTCAAGTGTTGGCCTGGCCTCTAAATTCCCAAACTCTCAATCTAGTACAGTGCAAGAAATGTTGGATTTAACCAATCTCTTGCTAACCTCTGGCGGCAAACAGCACTGCACATTTCCAGGTCTCAGGGCTGTAAAACAAAGTAACAATTAGGCATTTATTGTCTCATGATTTGGACTGAATTAGACTACATGTTGTTGGATCTTAATTGAACAACTTGATTGGACTGGATTGGCGCATGTGTAACCAATGTGAAGATGCGCCGACTTTTTTCTATGGACCTTATGTCCTCAGGGTGAGTAGGCACTACAACTGAAGCTTGTTTGGTTGTTGGTGCGTTTTTGTTTTGTTAAAAAAAAAACAGGCCAATAGTTGTCCAGTTCAGTGAAGAGAAATCAGATTTATGTTGTCATAATCACTGCAGTAAATGTGCAAATATAACCTGGCCGATAAATCCACAAAGAAACCCGTTAAAAACGAGTATGTACACTAATGTCGACCAGTTTGTTCTGCGGGTAAGCTTGGAGGATGCTCCTGTTCTCTGTTCAGAAGCTTGGTAATGCTTAACAATTGCATTATAAGCGTAGTGTCATCATGTAAATGTACAAAAGTTCAAATTTTAACCAAAGTTAACTCTAATTTGGATCACTGGGTTTGAATGTTTGGATCAGCCTTATTTACTTAAACTATCTTTGTATTTTTTTTTAGAATTTTACAGAGACTCAATATAAAACATGGTCCAACAACCACAACTAACTATTAGTCGTCACCAAACAAAAGCTGTATAACTTTCTACTTGGAATTTCTACTTTTTGTTCATTATGGCTGCACAGTGGCGCAGTGGGTAGCACTGTTGCCTTGCAGCAAGAAGGTCCTGGGTTCGAGTCTTTCTGCATGGAGTTTGCATGTTCTCCCTGTGCATGCGTGGGTTCTCTCCGGGTACTCCGGCTTCCTCCCACTGACCAAAAACATGACTGTTAAGTTAATTGGCCTCTCCAAATTGTCCTTAGGTGTGAGTGTGTGCGTGAATGGTTGTTTGTCCTGTTTGTCTCTCTGTGTTGCCCTGCGACAGACTGGCGACCTGTCCAGGGTGTACCCCGCCTCTCGCCCACAGAACGCTGGAGATAGGCACCAGCACCCCCCGCGACCCCATGAGGGATAAGCGGTTTGGAAAATGGATGGATGGATGGATGGCTGTCCAGTTCAATTTTTCAGCCAACAAAAGCTGATCAGAGATGATGCAATTGAATCAATCCTCGTTTATTTGAGCAAAAGGTACAGATGCAACTAAACATTGAGAGATTTATGAGAAGGAAATGTCTCTCTTCCATTTGTCTTTTCAGTTTTTCTGCTTATCAGAAATCTTGGCGTCTCTGCTTGGTTTCACTAAAGTGCTGCTTTTTCATTTTAAGACCATCTGTCTCACCTTTTGCTAACTGCTAATCCTTGACCTGACCCATTTCATACAAACTGCCACTGTCAAGATCTGTAGTTAACCTTCACATTGAAGCGACGACCGGGTGACCCCCAAAGTCCACCTCTTTCTGGATATTGTCGCCTGACGGCCCTTCAATTTTGTCATCATGACAACGCTGCCAGGTTTTTTTTCTACACATATACTGTAAGCAGCAGTCTCTGCAACACTCAGTGTGGAAATCTATTTATCCTCCAAGGGAGTGATATTTTTAGAAAGCTGGAAAGAAAATGGCTCCATTTCTAGACGCTGACATCCGGCAACAGTCTAGAGAGCAGCAGCGAGTTAAATCATTGATGTCAGTGGGTTTTTTGGGTGTGTCACAATAATATAGCGCGGCCCAGATCCTCACAGATGTTCCTGATGCCGTGATAGCTGTTTAGAGAAGCCTCTCAGGGACCTGCCGGTAAACAGGCTGGTGTCCCAGAGTCTGTCACAAATTCATTATTTAGCCGCCTGGAGGTTTAGCTGCTCTGCGTTGTGTTAGCAGTTGTTAATTAACCACCTGAACCTGTCGCTTGTTTTGAACAGAGACTTGAGCTTTTAGTTTTACATTTTCTCATTTTCATCTGATGCATAGATACGACCCTAAAAACTGGAGGCGTGCAACACATTGTTTTGGATAGTGACTTTTAAAGGTTATTCATATTGTTGTGTTATTTTAACTCTGACATCCACATGGGTAGCTGTCTGAGGTAGCTGTGATGCTTTCTGCTTAATCACCGACGGATTGGTTGTCTTTGTTGGAAGTTACCACATTATATTGGCTGAGGATCTTCATAATCTTCCCCAGTCTGTAAGAAGCTGTTAGTCGAGAGGAAAAGAATGAACACCTGTTTTCTCTGATGACTACATGCTCCGAGATTACTTAGGATTCAAAAGATATTCTCCTCTTATTTGAGAAAACTCCCTCAGGAGCAGATTACCTTCTGAATGATACAGTGCATAATGTGCCAAGGTAAACAACGATATTAGGAATCCGAAGCAAAACAAATATTATAAAAACAAAGCTGCCGTCACAATGGGCCGTCAGATTTGGTTTGCACCGTCTCTCTTCTTGAAAGAAACTGCCGGTGCATTTCTTATTCCCTTTGGGTCGACTGACTGTCTGCACTCAGGTGGACATAATGCATGAGGAGTGCTTCTCTGCCACATGCGACTCCTCTATTGTTCTGACTTGGAATTTCACTGCAATGTGTCATGAATGAACAAAGACTGAAAACAATTACCTCAGCCGGGCAAAGCAATTCTTTCAACAGTCCATTTGAAATGACGTTTTGCATTAAATATGACCTGTGCATAAAAAATGACCTCCTTTTGTCTAAAGGAAGACTTTTTCTGAACTCCAATCTATTAGTGTTTGCAGGAATTGCTTGTTTTTTTTTTTTTACTTTACCACAAAAGATTTCTTCCAAAGTAATATCCAGGTTTCTTTAAATATTTTCTGACTGCCTTTAAAGCCTCACTTTGGTTTGGTGTCCTCTTTCAGACAGTCAGCACTGACCCCTATCCTGTGAAGCTCCATTATGACAAATCCCATGACCAGGTGTGGGTGCTGAGCTGGGGAGACATGGAGAAGAACTTCCCCACCCTCCAGGTAAGTCAGTGTTTGAGATCTGTTTTTTATTTATGTATCCATCGGCAGCACTTTGTGTGAAAAGTGTTCAAGGCAGAGAGTAGGCAAAGATTCAGATCAAAAGTTCAAGAAAACACTGTGCATCTTTTTGCACTCAAAGAAAAAAAACAAATTCTCACACAAATGATGTCTCATTCAGACAGTAAATAGGAGCTAATAAAAAACAGCTTAAATGGCCCATTTCATTTTTTTTTTTTTTTTTTTTTACAATTTTCCATTTCAATTGTTCTCAGGCTTTGAACTCCGCATAAATGCATTTCTTCTCATGTTTGAAAGAATAAAAAGTATTAAGGGGCAGGGTAGTCAAAAGTAGCCGGTCAACGGTGGCAAATCGCGGTCTATAGCAGCTCTTGCCACCGCCTACATTTCCTGGGAGCGCGCCTCGCTCTGTACAACTGAATATCAACGAAGAAAACGGATTAAAATCTGACCAAA